>NC_048299.1:94748393-94887790 GCF_013100865.1 Trachemys scripta elegans
GATGTAAAGGTAGCCATCTTACAGCAAAAAAACTTCAGGACCAGACTCCAAAGAGAAACTGCTGAGCTCCAGTTCATTTGCAAATTTGACACCATCAGATCAGGATTAAACAAAGACTGTGAATGGCTATCCAACTACAGAAACAGTTTCTCCTCCCTTGGTGTTCACACCTCAACTGCTACCAGAGCACCTCACCCTCCCTGATTGAACTAACCTCGTTATCTCCACACTGATATAAACCTGCCTCTGGAGATTTCCATTACTTGCATCTGAAGAAGTGAGGTTCTTACCCATGAAAGCTTATGCTCCCAGTACTTCTGTTAGTCTCAAAGGTGTCACAGGACCCTCTGTTGCTTTTTAAGGAATAATGTCTATCCTATAGCAATGCCATCAGCTTAGAGAATTTCAGTGGAAAACAAATTTAAATAGGTTTTATGACACTGCAGTAACATAATAGTTAACAGTATTATTATAGTGAGAACTAGAAAATGATCCTGACTAGAAATAAACATGTCACTGACCAGTCTAGTTTCAATGTCCAATGTGAAATGAAGAAAGTATACAGACATGAATGATCCTCCCTGCATACACTTAAATACATGAGAAACTTCATGCATGTGGGTAGTCCCGTTAATCTCAGGGTATAGTTACTTGTGGGTAAGTAATCAGGGCCTTAACATTCATATTTCAAAGGTTTTTTCTTTTGTTCATTTTACAACCTAAAGATGAAACATTCTTCCATTAGTTATTTGAGATTTGACATCTGACCTCAGGGGGTTGTTGGAGGACAGGCTGTGGAATTGTTTAATTTTAATTGTTTGTTTGTTAGTTTTAATTTTTACAAAAATGAGTGAGATTCATTTTCTTGAATTTTAGAGACGGGGTTAGAAAGCTATACTGAGATATAGTGTAAAGGTGTGGAGACACCCGATAAGTATTGGTGCAGGGATTAAAACACTGTCAATAAACTACTCAGTGGTGTTTACAATCAAGAAGGTTTTAGAGTGGTCTGTGCTCCTGGAACAGGAGGGGATGCAGCACACCATTCCGTCAGAGGCACATGCAAGCAAATAAAACCAGGCTTGTGCAAACCAGGTCAATGGCATGGCTAATTACGAAGATGTTGCACAGTTGCACATTTCCAAATACATCTCTTGTGTACAAAAACTGGTGTTTTTCATCTGCAAAGCTCTGTAGCTCCTTTTTGCCTGTCATGGCTGCAGCAGAACATTTGGGCTAAAAAGCATTACACTTGAATGGTTTTAGTTATGTTTTTGTTGTCAAACGTAGGACAGAAAACAAATCCTCATAATTAAGAAAAAGTCAAGGAATATATATGAGCGGAAGTGGAAAAGGATCTTGATCTCTGTCATGCCTTTGTGATATATGGCAGTCAGTCTTGTTGTTCCAATTTTAAGTTGTTATATTTCACAGGGAAGTGACTATGAAACTAATTGTAATCTGCTCTCTAATCATATATCAATACTGTAAATCATATTGCTCTTTTCTAGGAGATTGTTAGACAAGTACAGCATAACTGATGAGTATGAAGATTAGTGGTTGAAGACTGGAGACTGTCATTTTCACACTTGACGAGCAGTGTAGTTAGGCCAATCTAACCACCTTACTAGACAATTAACTTTCTTGTACAGGCTACTTAGAAAACAACATTTATGGAAGAAAAAAAAAGTTGCAAGACTGAACAACTTTTGCAAGCATTAACTTGCCATCAGACTAAATGACCAGAATATAATATAGGACATGAGTGACCTGCTTTTGTAATAATAGGCTCCTTTCTATAAGACTGTGACAGGGAAAACAAATGAGCTACTTAGGTTGATGTAATGGCCCTTGTAAAAAAAAGTGTGTGCCCTGGAACCTGGCACCTCTTAGCTCTGTTTTCAGAGATACGTCTGAACATTCTGCAGGCAGCCAGCCTCAAGCAGGAAAAATGTGGATGATTCATTAGTACGTATTCCATTGCCATTTATTATCCGACCTGCCTTAAGAAAGTAGGCAGTTGATTATAGGCTGCTAAGAGCTCTGAAAACTTATTAGTTTTTCCACTTGCTTCTTAAAAAAAAAAAAAAAAACATTCTGGAGCTTGCACATGTGCACACACAAAAAAAGGCTGCTCTAACACAGCCACAATAGGCAGCCATACTATTAAAAATTCAGTATAGCTTCAAGCAAGGATTTAAGAGCCAAGAACACGGTTTTGTACAGACTCTTTGATACTGCTGTGTAAGGCTATAATTAAAGCAACTTGAACTTTCTAATTGATGCTTATATTAAAGGAAGCTGTGATGAGCTTCTGTTAAGGGGGATTCAACCCAAAAAACAGCAAAAAAGTGTGGCACTGGCTTAAAAATAGATGCAGATGGGCAGCTTTCCAGTGTTTCTCATCAAAGCATATCCATTTTTGGCAGGTTTAGATTCTGATTAAGGGTATAATGCTACAACCAGCCCATGACCTAGTTGAAGGGTATGAAATTATGATTTTAAAATAATTTAACTGCTGTAAGATTCTTCATAGTGGAGACTGATCCCTCTGAAGTTCATCTGCTTTTTCTTGTGCCTTGCAATGTTTTATTATCTGATGTGCATGTTAATATCCCAAATGAGCAGTGCTTGAGTCTGTGGAAAACTTGTCAAATTGTTTAATAGAGCAGAAACTATCCTGCCATTTCAGAAATGCCATGAATATGCCATGCTCACTCTTCCAGCTACAGAGAGAATCACAATTAAGACAAACCATTTAACTGTGCCATTATTTGAAAGTTTACACACACACACACACACACACTAGGGGAGGACTGCAGCTTACCACATGTTTCGGGGACACTGCGTTGTGGGAGCCTTAAGTAGGGCTCAGTGTGCCATTGGCTGTTTACATTTTGGCCTTCATGTCTGCTTTGTACAGTATTTCTTTTCCATTCTACTGATCTCCTAATAGTTCTTCTGACAGCTGTATATTCTCACTGGCCAAATGTTGAAGCCCTCACATAGACAAAATTCCTCTTGGCTTGAGTGTTTTACCCTGTATCTTTGTAACAATGGTCTTTTTGGTCATCTCTTTTTCCGAGAGCACTCCCTCACTTTTATTCAATCCATTGTTTTTGCTCACGTAGTAAATGGCTGTCAGGCTAAATGTTACCCAGTAATGCCTTGGGGAAAACCTCAGGCAGTGGTGTTATGTAGGAGCTACTTAATAGAGCTCTCAAGCCATTCAGAAACCAACGTATCAGCAACATTTCCAATTGGCTAGGCTGTTTCCCTGAATGTGCTGATGTTTGCTTGTCTTGATTGAGTTGAAGCACATGATAGCGGCACCAGCTGTTGGCAAGGGGAAGGGAGCAGTGAAATCTTTAATGTGACAATCAGGTACTTCTCCAAATTTTAAACTGTAGTTGAGCGGACAGCCAGTTCAGACTGGCGTATGTATGTTTCCAGTGAAAGGGTTTTTATGGCCAATCATGTTCTCTCTCATCCAAGAGCTATTATAGCTACAGAATAAAGATGAACGACATGGATTCATATTACTGAAGTGTTGAGATATTAAGGAAGTGCAGAGAATTCTAGCAGAACAAAACAAATGCATATAAAGCCAAAGGCATCTTTTGACTCACCAGGCATAACCCCATTAACTTAGATAGAGTTGTGATTTGTTTATGAAAAGGACTGAATTTGGACATGTATACTGCAAACATACAACCTGAACCTACTTTACTGGTTGCAGTTGTGGATTTAGGAAAGGGACACTCATTTAATGGGTTTGCTAGACAGAATAGTCCTCCAGAGTTGAGGACTGATTGTTCCCAGCTTTGCACTATGTGTAATCATTTACTCCAATACAAAGTGGATATAAAGTGTTTTACACCCGTGCAACACTAGTGTAAAAGACTATATAATATGCAAGGGAATGGAGAACTAGGCCCAAGGACAGTAGTTGTCTCTAACTCTACCTCCACATACAGATGGAGGTTTGAGAAAGCACCTATCCATAAGCTCTATCAGAACTCATTGTAACAACAGATATACTTGTCTTAGGTAAGCAGCGGGGCTCGGTGCCACATCTTAGATTTGTGAGTAGAGGTTCTACCACCACATAATGCTGTAGCCCCATGGTAGCATTCCCCTCTGTCAAGGCTGAATCCCCACTCTGTCACTCCGAGTACAGAAGTGGGGGCCCGCAAGGATTTTAAAAATTAATACTTGCCATCTATCCCCCCCTTTATTTATCACATCTTCAGAAAGTGACCTACTTTGTACGTGGGCCTGCAACTCATGAACATTTTGTCCTATACCATGTATACTTAGCAAGAGATCAACAAACGAAGTCAAGAATCCACCCCTCCACAGAGATGTTTTCTTTTTCCTGCCTCTTTCTAGAAATACATGTGAGAGTGATCATTTCCCATTGTTTGTTTATCTCACCTTACCTAAAATACTGTGGTGTTATTGGCAGTGCTCAAGCCCTGGCATACCATCTTTCAGTTAAATTCTTTGAGTAGTGTGCAGAATATTGTACCAGGGCATGAAACTGTCCCTTCTCTTTCAAATGTCTCCTGGATCTTTACTGGCAATTCTAAGATGCAATATTTTAAAGCTTCTCCCTTAACTAATTTCCATGTGTCTCTTTGTCTGCTTCCTAGTAAGAGATGGTTTTTAACCTTGAAAGATAATTGCGCAATTTTCCTTCTATTAAGATTCCCCCACCCAATAATTTAATAAGTGTAAGAGCTAGATAAATAAAGCATGTAATGTCAGTATTATGAAAGCTTAATCGTTGGCTATTAGAGTAGAACAAAGTAATTTAATAATTGCTTTGTGAAATACTATTGCTGCATGTTAACTAACCACTGCTGGACACTAAGTGGTTATGGGTACCCTATATTCACCCTATAGTGTTTTGGGGTAGTAACCATTAGGACTGAAAACTGGTGACTTGCTGTGGAGGCAGAGTGGAGATAGAGACACTGCAGTTCCATGGATTATGAATGAGAGCCAGAGGACCTGGGTTCTAATTTTGATGCCATCCTGCTCTGTGACTTTTTGGGCAAATCACTTGAACCACATGTTTAGGAGAACTCTGGATCAGTATATGCAGAGCCTTATATCCATGTGGAGCACAACCACACAGGTTCACTTGCAGAATCTGGGCCTAACCGTATGTTCTCAATTAATTTTTGTCCACATTCAAATGTATAGTCCAACAGTATGTATATATGTACAGGACACAGAAAGATGCTGATTAAAATGTATGAATAAGCTCTACCCCTTTGATTCTTCTCCCTCCCTACTCCATCAGGAAAACAGAGTGAGCAAGGATATGCAACAGAGACTAGGCCACCAAAATGATGTATAACCTAATAAAACTCTGAGCAGCAAAAACAAAACGCATGGCAGACAAAACCAGAACCCCCCTACACAATGGTATATCAAAAATGCTCATTCCACTTCCCCTCCAAAGTTTTTCGGCTGCTGATACTAGATTATCTGTCATTCTCACTCATGAAACAGTCTCATATAATATACTGCTCCTAGTTCCCTACTGTATTGTAGGTCCCTCATTAGAATTTCAAAGCAAGTAAATATATTTGTGGAAAACACTGCAGTTTCTAAAACTTATTTTCATCTCACAGAGAGTCCATTAAGCATCCTAAACCTTGGAATGGCCTTTCCTTTTTTTCCCTACGAAGTTTGAACTGAATTTTCTTTCCCAGAAATTACAAATTTTGATATGGGTGCCATATGTAGAACATAAGGAAGTAGGTGAATAAGTAATTCTGGATAGTAAATCTCGTCCCATTTGCCTCTAGTAGAAATATACAGAATGAGAATATTGATATGTCAAAAATATATGGCCATATGTTTGGCTGTGACAAGATGTAAATTTGTCTTCACTCTCCAGAGTCCTTTAAAGTTTATAATTACTCTTAAACTGACTAAACATTTAAAAGCTACACCTATCACATATACCTCTACCCCGATATAACGCTGTCCTCGTGGAGCCAAAAAATCTTACCGCATTATAGGTGAAACCACGTTCTATCGAACTTGCTTTGATACACCGGAGTGTGCAGCCCCACCCCCACCAGAGCGCTGCTTTACCGCATTCTATCCAAATTCGTGTTATATCAGGTCACATTATATTGGGGTAGAGGTGTATGTGTTGCTAAACCATCTTACTGTAGTCTCACCACTCTGTTATTCACAAAAACCACAACAACGAACTCTGTCAAAGCTCATTAAAAATAAAATACTGGCCATGTATTATGGCTGTTTTCTGTCTGTGAAGCCAAGATTCAGAGGGCCAGATTGTGCCAGCCTTATGCCGAGTAGATCTTTGCTGCAAGAGTAGTCCTAATGAAGATGGTGGTAAATATGGCCAACAAGGTGCTGCACAGCTTTTAATTAAGTAGCAACAACTAGCTCCCAGCGACTAGGGTAATATTCAGGAAAAGTGGATTTGCATTACTTCTAAAATTTCTTATTCTTAGGCTTAGGAATACTAGTCACACCAGCAAAATACCAGCTAGCCAGTAACCAAAGTAATAATGGAAATTCATTCCTGCTGGCTGGTTCTTGTAAAATAAGCATAGCCAACCCCAGCCAAAAGAGAAATAAGGAGCCCAGTACCATAGCAAAGAAATGAATAGGAGACTCAGTTCAGCTGTTAGGTTTCAAATCAATGCATGCTTTTTGTGGCTGACAGCTACAAGTCATCATTGGCTTTGGAAGAAGACTCTGACTGTGTCTAAAATGAAAAGTCAGAAAACAGCATCAAGGAATCTCTCTTCATCAGAGCATCTGAGATCACCAATTTGAAGAATCAGAAGAAAGTTTTTCACCACAGAACTGTTGGGCACGCAGCACATTAAAGTCCTTCCAAGAAGGAATGTAAACAGAAATTCAGTGTTGTGCTAGAAGTTAATTTGTAGAAAAAGATTTTCCATTTAACCCTCCAGTTATGTGGCCCTGCATACAATAAATAATGAAAACATCAAAATATACCCTGCACCATCCCATGAATGGTAGGGAGCACCTTGTGCAGTCATTTAGGGCCTGATACAAAGCCCATTGACTTAATAGGACTTTTGGATCAAATTCACACATCTGTGCAAAATGATGGCAAATGAATCTCAAACACTACCAGATTGGAACTGTCCTTGCACAGGTGCAAATAGATGGAGGCTTTGTTGATCTGGCTCTGACAGACGAAAGATAAGAATGAACACTGGAAGGATATAAAAAAATATGTCTACTGTATGTGGGTATCTGTGTCTTTACAAATTCTTAAAATGAAAAACAGACTGGAAACTCTACCAGCCAGTTCTGTAACTGATTGTGAGACGAGACAGTCCTGAAGAAGAACTCTGTGGATCTCGAAAACTTGTCTCTTTCACCAACAAAGTTGATCCAATAAAAGATATTATCTCACCCACCTTGTCTCTGAGATTTAGACCAATTTTTATGTTAAGTGGATGGCATAACTTTCATTGTTTCTGAAATGGATATGTAAATACTTAAAGCTCTTGTGGATAGTCTCCTTCCCAACCAAAAATTCTGATTGCTTATTGTTTCATTTTCTGCCCTCAGTCTCTCTCTTTCGTGGAAGTATTCACTTGTACTATGTCCCCACACCAATCCAAGCTTCTGTTTTTAGCTATAATTTGTTCATGTATCTTCTGTAGAAAATATTTGTTCTGGTTTGTTTCTAAAGGAATAATCTTAAAGTAAAGCCTTCACTGAGTATACTTCTGAGTTTATATGATTCTAGTGTCTTCCGTCCATTTCAGACAGGTTGTTTATAGGAAGGAACTGCAAAAGCGATTTAATTCTTTCCCCTATGTTATGATGCTGGTAAATTACATGTGGACGAGTCTCATTCTTGGCCACTTGCACCCTCTGACCCACTCATTAGTAAGATATCAGGATGACTCTCCTCTCACCTACAACAGGTTTTACAGTATATAATGCTATAACTCCATCAGGTGTAATCGTCTCCTGCCTTGCATCTTTTGTTGTCATTTACACCTGTGTAAAGTGGATTTAAAATCCTCCTTAATATGAATACTGCAATTTATGACAGGTTTCAGAGTAGCAGCCGTGTTAGTCTGTATCTGCAAAAAGAACAGGAGTACTTGTGGCACCTTTGGATGCATCCGAAGAAGTGGGCTGTAGTCCACGAAAGCTTATGCTCTAATAAATTTGTTAGTCTCTAAGGTGCCACAAGTACTCCTGTTCTTCTTATTGCAATTTATATCCACTTCAGAGAGGTGTAAGTGACTACACTAAATGTAAGGTGGTAGAAAATTGGGCCTATATGCTACAATAGAGTTACTCTGATTTACTTTAATGAAGTGGGGAGGTGAGGTAAGGTAGAAATCATGCCAATTATTTCCTTGGGTGAGGACTTCTTTTAATTTTAATATGAAATTACTTTTATAATTTTACTCTAAAATGACTTGTCTAGATGAATTGTAACCATTTAGTCACCCCTGTTAGTTGTGCACAGGATAAAATTAGTATTGATCTTTGTTAGATTTCAGTGTCCTAAAGGCATGACGCTGACTGTGGCTTTATACTATATGAGTTCTTTAGAACAGACAGAAGATCAGTCGTCAGCAGCAGCAGCAGCTACTGGGTGCTGGGATTACTAGAGTTTATACTATCTATCTCATTTTTTTTCCATTTAGTCACAGTGGAATATTTATTGGTCAGCACCGAGACATCTCTTTTGAAAGCCTTCAGTTCCTAGAACAGGGAATGCAGGCAAAAATGGTCTAAGCAGTCAGGACAAAGCACAGTCAGTAGATATCATCTAGAATGGTGTTTGGTAGTGAGGACTTAATCTTCAAATGGAAGTCCTTTTGTGCACATTTTCCTACCTTCACTCCCCACTCCAAATCTCTACCCTTCCCTGTGGCAATTATTGTGCTGGGTTGCATGAAGAAAAAGTAATATTAAGTCAGAGAAGATTCAATGTAATAATGTCAATTTTGTGGAATGAATAATTGTTAACAAATAACTTTGTTATTAACTCTTCCATTCCTTTTGTACCTGGTCTGTCCAGCCCCTCTCTAGAAGTGAGATATTACTTTGTATTAGTGTGGAATCTCCTCTCATCTAATTGCTGCAGTTCTCTTTTGCAGTTTGATTCTGTCCTCCTGTGTATTGGTATTGTTGGCAGATCTAATTATTGTTGAAGATCCATCAAAGAAACACTTAAACCTATAAAGTAGTCACACAAGGTTCAGATCAGTGTATAGGTTGTGTTTTTAGTTTAGTTGGTCGGAGAAGTCCTTGGGAACTCTAGAAGAGTGTAGGACTAGGATACAACTAACAGAAGGTATCACTGACTGAGCGCTGATAGATGGTTTACTATATAAACAGATGCTGTTCTTTGTATCACCTGAACTTAGCTGGACAAGCACTGATCTAGAGGCACTGTTAAAATGTTGCATTTTTTTTAACAAACTATGTGACTACTTAAATTATTTTTAATCTTATTTTAATTTATTTTTAAAAGAAGGTTCACAATGGGGTGAAGTTTCTTTCTGTTCATAAGGCAAGTCCTTTCTATCTCTGAAATGGTAGGTGGCCTACAAATGTCTTCTCACCACCCTCCTCTGGGAGGATCAGGCAACAAATTGTCACCCATAAGCCTGTTGTCTTGTGAAATGAGTAACTCAAGTGCTAGCATGCCACCCAATGAATCTTTCATCTCTAATACAGGAATGGATTTTGCCACTTTTGGCTTGACAGCAAACTTACCTCTGCTGCCTAGAAGGGCTTTTAAATTTAGCTTTAGCAATAACTGCCACATATGTTAACTTTCGAAGTCCTACAGTCATTTACTGCTTCATGTTGCAATATGGAACATGTAGTATTATAGTACCGTGTGCTGCTCTATCCCTGATTCTTTATATAATAGGTGCTCAACTTATCCAAGATTAATGACACAAAAATGATTTAGTGTGACTTCCTCTTTAAATTATCTTGCCTAGAGTGCCTATTACATCTCCTATAGCTCTTTTAATATTAAATCTTACATCCTGCTTTCATCTAGCCTTAAAATAGTATGCAATGTTTATAGGGACTATGTTATCCTGCTTCTATATTTCATTCCCAAATTTAATTCAACATACCCCTCTCTCTATGTATGTTTATAAGAGAGACAGTGGTCAATACTTAGGACTATATCAAAGGCAGGGCCGGCTCCAGGCACCAGCCCACCAAGCTTGTGCTTGGGGCGGCACCTGGAGGGGGGCGGCGCGGTGCTCCAGCCGCCGGGGAGAGCGGAGCCCCGGCCGGGCACTCTGCCCTTCCCCCGGCGCTCTGGCCCCGGGGGAGAGCGGAGCCGCGGCGGGCACTCCGCCCTCCACCCAGCGCTCTGGCCGCCGGGGAGAGCGGAGCTGCGGCGGGCTCGCCGCCCTCCCTCCGGCGCTCTGGCCACCGGGGAGAGCGGAGCCGCGGCGGGCTCGCCGCCCTCCCCCCGGCACTCTGGCCGGTCGGGGAGAGCGGCCTGCGGCCGGGCTCGGTGCCCTCCCCTGCCGCGCTGGGGAGGGGGGCGGGGGGCGGCGGGAGGCTTTATTGCCTGGGGCGGCAAAATAGCCAGAGCCAGCCCTGATCAAAGGATTTGCTAATGAAGTATTTCCCAAACTTGGGACGTCTCTTGTGTAAGGAAAGCCACTGGTGGGCCGGGCCGGTTTGTTTACCTGCCCCATCCGCAGGTTCGCCGATCGCGGCTCCCACTGGCCGCGGTTCGCTGCTCCAGGCCAATGGGGGCTGCTGCTTCCAGTGGGAGCCGCGATCGGCGGAACCTGCAGATGGGGCAGGTAAACAAACCAGCCTGGCCCGCCACAAGCGGCATCCCAAGTTTGGGAAACACTGTGCTAATGAATCTAAATTGAAATTAAAACCACTTGCTAGCACACCAAATTTGAGACTCTTGCACCCAGTTTCAAATGTGGCTGACTGGCCAGTGTTAGTTGGCAGTGGGGGCATCGGGGTGGCAATTTATCTGTTCTTTTTGGTAATGACTAGAACCAGTTGAAGATTTGCCATCTAAACTACTTGCAATGGAAAATGCCTTTTTGACCACAATGCCATGAACATTTCCATTTTAGTTAAAATGCTTTTGTGTTTTTGTGGTAAAAATTTTCAAGACTTTTTTTTTTGTATCTCATTTAGGTGGGGGGAAACCCACATTCCTTTATTTTTCGTGCGTGCTCCCTCTCTCTTTTGTTTGTGTGTGTTTTCCCCGCAACAATATGATTTTTTTTCGTCAAAAATTCCACTTAGAAAGTATTTTCTTTATTGCAGGTAGGGTTGCCAACCCTCCAGGATTTTCCAGGAATGAAAGATTAATCTTTAATTAAAGGCTACCTCGTGTGATGAAATCTCCAGGAATACATCCAAATCTAACTGGGTGGCGGGGGGATGAAAATTGTAACAGAATATTAAAACAAACAAAAAAAGCCTTCACATCTTTCAAAAATTTACTTATCTTTACTTTGGCCATGATTAGCAATGACCTAATATTACGACTTTTCCCCAAAAAGTGTTTTAAAGCTAGAGAAATAGCAATGTGGCATGGGCACTAAACATTTTTCATTAATTTGAATACTTACCTTTTGGGATAGAAAACCAATGATCAAAAACTATACATATGATTGAGCCCACATAGAGCCCCATTTTCTTTCAAAGGGGATCAGCTCAAGGGCAGGGCCCACACACACAGTCAATTTCAGGAGTAAGATCTTGGATTGCAAGGTCTGTCGGGCAGGGGCTATGGTCTGTTTGTTCTTGTGAAAGTACTTTTTTGGATGCTCAAAAATTCATGTTAACAATAATAATAAGCAGCCTGGACTGCTACACCAACACAACACCTGCGTAGCATAGTATACTTCATACATAGCATAGTTAATACACGAGCATAGCTATATATATATAATAATATAAATCTTCATCTTTATTTGAAGTATTGAAGAAAAATCGTGTAGCAAATATAGTTCTGAATGAGCTGGTAACGTTTGACTCTGTGTGGGTGGATGTGTGGGGAGATTAAAAAATGCATTTAACCTTTTTTGGCTAAGAAATGCATGTAACCATTTTTAATAATGTTCTCTACCTTCACTTCCTGTAATCTGTGCGTGAAGACTAGTGAGCTGATTGACAGCTTGTCTACTGCCATATTACAGAACTTTAGGGCCTAAAAGCGACGTGCTTGGTTAATTTTACAGACGTGCATTGCTTCTTAAGTGAGAACATGAATGATGTCATGGAAAACAATACCTCTGTGAAATGAAGTGTTTAGCAAATGTACTGATGAACATTGAGTTATCAGTGGAAACACATGACATTCTACAGTAGTTTCTACTAAAACTGCATAAAACTGTGTACATTTAAAAGACCTTTCCATTTATCAGCCTGCTATTTTGGTCTGGTTCTATGTCTCGGATGCTCGAGTTTCTAGTTCGTGGGGAGTGTTAAGAGTTCAAGAAGGCAGAGTTATATGGAGAAACAAAAGAGATTGATGATCTCAAAGGGAAGATTTGCAATGGAAATCAGTGGTTTTCAAATTGGCTTAGGGACAAGTTTTATCACTGCCTACCAGGCAACTTTTCTCCATCAAAATTCCACCATGTGACACATACTTTCTTTTAAATGTAAGCAGATAATATATATATAGGACATACTCCTCTTTACTGCTTGTCTTGGGTTTACACCTGTAGGGAATCTGATACACTGTGCTTGTTTCCCATTAACTTCAATGGGCTTAGGATCAGATCCAATATATGCAGTATTTATTTTTCATTAGAATTTTTCACTCTTCTCTGAGTATTTCACTCTAGCTGCTAATTTGTCTTTTTTTTTCTTTCCTTTCCCCCTCAACTCTGGAGTCTTTCCTAAGTGAAATGTAAGCTCAATAACGTTTTCTCCCATGCTGTCCTTCATACGTGGGATATGCTCCCTAGAAATGTCCACACAGCCATATAATTGTCCTTCAAAACCCCTTTGTAAAACTCTCTTACCATGATGTCTCTCAGAATCTTAAGAGTGTTTAGGTAGCTGGTGTGCTGAGACCACTGCCTATTATGCTGACCAGTACTGTCTCATTGTTTCCTTATGCTGGTCTGTCCACATCCACCTGTTGACTCTTGTCTCATACTAAGCTCTTGGGATGCATAGGGCAGAGCAACCTTTTTTTACATGTTTGTATAGCCGCTAATACAATAGACTTCTGGTCTGTGACCAGGACTCTTAGGCGCCACCACCATGCAAAAAACAACATAGAAAGATTGAAATTAGGCAAACTGTGTTTGCTTATTCTTATAAATCAGAAATTTACAATTAGTTGACGTTTGAGAAAATTGCTTTTCTGTAGAAATTGTATGAGAAAATCTTTTTCTATGAGATTTCCTAAAGTATTATTTGTACTACTTCATTTCAGATGGTTTAGAAATACATTGAGAATAGTCACTATTTAATATTACAGCTGAACGGAGACAGTGGAATTACACTGGAAAATAAAGAGGTGATGAGAGACTATAACACAGAATAATAAAGGTCATATGGTGTTACGTCACACAGCAGTCAGAGTTGAAGGGGAAAAATGGTGTGTTAAAGAAGTGAGTCTTTCTGAACGCCCCTCGATCTGGATTCCAACTCTGCAAATGATGCTTGTCTCTAGAAGGGGGAAAAGTTACCCAAACATGAATGTTCTCCTGATCTTTGGAAATATTTGGAGATGGGTCTGAACTTAGCACCTTGGATGCCTCTATGCAGGATATCAGTAAGCACCATGTGGTTTCTGTCTGGTGCTTTTCAGGTCCTGCAACATACAATAATGTGGTAGGTTTTCTTCTTTCACGCCTCCAGCACGTTTCTCTTGAGTTCAGATTAGAGATTAAGTGTTAGTAAACTCAGCTAACATTTATTTTGCCCCTTTAAGTCTTCCCTCACTTATACCAGTTTTATGCTGCTGTGTTTCCATTGACATTGAAGAATTTACAATTGGACCCATCACAGAAATATATTTTTTCAGGATTAAAAACATGTTAGTGAGAAAGATGTATGATTTTTTATCAGCATCTCTTCTTAGTCTTCTGCCTTTCTTCAATTATAAAGATATTTTACTGTGCCAATTAGCTCAATTATTTATTTTTCATTTATTATTATATCTATTTAAAAAGGCAATTTTTAGGCATAATGGATATCAAACTCCTCCTCATAGTAACTTTCTTATTCTTGTAGCTTGTTGTGAAAGCAAATAAATAGAAAATCAGAAGTGATTAAAGAATACTGTACAGCACTATACAAAATGCCACCCACCCACAAGTGGGTGGGGGGATTTGATGGGACTAGTAGTGAAAAGGAGATAGACACTTGCCGAGGGACAATAGGTAGCTCCTCCCCTGAGAGCCTCTGGCACCCATTGGCCAGCTGCGGAAGAGGGGCACTGATTAGCCAGCATTCCCCAGCTCCAAGATTTAGCCTGGTGCAGAGTCCATGTGGAGCCTATTTGCGTTCCATTCCAACAGCCCTCCCTACGCACCCAAACTAGAAATGGAAACCAAAGCTGACAGATGCTGCAGGTCTAGTCAATCACCCGTTTATGGCAGATGACCAGGAAGTTTTTTGACTTCCTCGTAGCACCTTCAAACCACAATGGGTTGAGTAGGAACACGTTTAGTATCTAACTAAGGTATTGGGGTGAAGTTGTGTCTGGTATCCAGTGCAGTTAAAATGAATGGTTCCTAGAGGTAAAAGACCCAGTTTTGGTATTGGGCCTTGGTCTCATGTGCTAGGGTGAAACCTTGTGGTCTTCACAGGCTGAGGTTAGAACTTGCGGGCCTGGCAGGCCGAGATCTGCAACCTCTGTCTCCCTCAGTGCGGGGAAGGTGCTAGGACTCAGATAAGTGAGTTCTGGGAGTAGGCCAAGAAGAGCGTACCCTGTGTTATGGGTTGTATGGTAAGGAGTCCTGTAACCGGGGCACCAGTTATGGCAATGGTGGGCAACCTGTGGCCCATCACGGTAAACTGATTGCGGGCCGCGAGACATTTTGCTGATGTTGACCATCCTCAGGCGCGGCCCCCCGCAGCTCCCAGTGCCCGCGTTCTCTGTTCCAGGCCAATGGGAGCTGCGGGGGCCATGCCTGTGGACGGTCAGCAAAATGTCTCGTGGCCCGCAATCAGTTTACCCTGATGGGCTGCATGCGGCCCATGGGCCACAGGTTACCCACCACTGAGTTATGGGTTATATGGTAAGGAGCCCAGTAACCACCACACTGGAGCAAATTAAATGCCTGGTATAGGAGAGAATGGGTGATGGGGCAGGGGTAGCACCCCTTCTCTGTGTTTAATAAAAGTAGCAACCGGCTGCTTAATTCCATGCATGTGTCCTCATTTTGCCATTGTGTCCTCAGCACAAATAGCCTACTATGAAATAAAAAACAGCTCTTTCTTTTCTTTATAAAGTAAAGTTTAATTATGTTTTATTCCTCCACTATTAATTAGGGTTCCAAATTATTAATGTTTATGCAGATTTTAAAGCTTCATCAAAGGTCCTTAATGGAATTAAGTTTCAGTTGATTAGGCAATTATAAACAAATGAGAATTTTTTCCATGTGAACAATGCACTAGGATAAACTGGTTTGTGGAACTAATGTGATAAAAGGAGTGCTCTGAGAGGGTTGTCTAATTTATTATGCATTCTTAGTAAATCCTCAGAACTTGGAACTTTTTAACATTCTGTTCTCAGTCTGACTTCTGTTGATTTTATGATATGGAAAAATAGATAAGTTGTAAATTATTGGCCAATTTTTTTCTCTTTAAGTCAATTATTCACCATAACTTCATGGCTGAAAGACATTTGCATGTTTAATTAAAGCTTAGTTGTGGAAAAAATCTGTGCTTTGTACTTTTCAAACATTTCAATTGAATTAATGGCATTTATGAATATGAAACAAGTAATGTGCTTTATTTGTTTGAGAGATTACTGATGGGATGATAATATCCTAATTTGGAACAGTTTTACAGATTCCATGGAGTCTTGCAAAGCATTTAATGCTTGAAATGGAACTATGTGTTTCTAACTTTAAAGAACATGCTGTAGTAATACTAAACTTCTGGCTTAAGGTGTTGTGTCCCAATGTAAATGCACAGATCAATATGTGGGTTCCCTTTCCTCTTCATAAAATGTTTGATTTCATGAGTTATCCTTTTACTTGGCTATATTTTATTATTTTTTAATAGCAACTGTTATGTCCTAGGATATTGGAGAGAACGTGGGTGAGGTAATATCTTTTATTGAACCTACCACCTCATCCACATCGTCTGTCTAATACCAGCACGACTACAACAACGCATGTTTTAGGATGGACATAATTGATTCTTTTTCCAAAATGCACAATTGTGTGGGACAAGAGAACTATTTGCTGAGCAAGTTTTAAACACTGTTCTTAAACCAGCCATTGCTAATGCGGTTTAAACTGTGCTTGCCTGCCAGGCATAGTGGTTTTAAAAAACGGACTTGATTTTCCTCTCACGCTAGTTCTGCACTAATACAATGTGTATTTTTACTTCAGTGAAAGTATTCATGATTCTTACCACTGTAAGACAAAGTCAATGGGAATATTCATTTCTAGAAGTTAAGCATGTATTTAAGTGATTTGCTGGATCGGGGCCAGAGACCTCAGAACCTTGCTGAATCTATCTCTAAGTGAGGACAGAATCAGTCATGCTGAGTTTAAATGCAGTTTTCTAAATGAGGGATCGAATCTTCATGCTATTTGAAGTTAATGACCAAATCCTCATTGCTTTCAAGAAGATGAGACTTTAATACTAGATCTCTAACACACTTCCATTTTCACTGACTGGGCCTTCATTTATGAATCAGGAATCCTAAACTAACAATGAAAGCTCAGTTCAGTTCAGCCTGTAGCGGTATACAAATGGTAGATCCACATTTCTTTGGGATGGATGTATAGGGCAAAGTTAAAGGTAAGAATGGAGAACACTGGGATTTTGTAAAAACAAATTGATCATTATGTACTTCTTACAATATTTGTGAAAATCAGTTAAACTGGATTCCTCTTCCCTCACCCACACCAAAGGATTTAGAGTAGTTAAAGATCTGTTTGTTGCTATAATATGTTTTCCCTTCCAACAGAGGAATATATCTCCAGTGTTTTCCCAGTTCAATTTTGGATGTGTTTTTTGTCAATTCCCTTGAGAGTTGGAACAGTGATCTTGCAATGTGGAAAGTTTCCTAATATTTAAGTGTAATTTGTTGTCTTAGGGATTTTCCTTTTATTGTGAAATTTTGGGTGGTGAAATTATATTTAAAAGTGCTAGTAATATGTAGTAAACGGTGTTAGGTTTTGATCAGTGTGGTCTTTGACCTTTTTAATGGTCTTGCTAATTGTGGTTTGTGGGTGTTTGTGTTTTTTGGTAGGGACTGGGAAGTATATGACCTTTGGTATGGTTTCTGTGTACACATACGTGCACACACGTTTCTTTTTGGCTATTTGGATCTTTGAGAATGCTGATTATTTGAGTACAAGACACCTATGTGGAAGCATTTTCCCACTGCACTTCTATGAAATTCTCCCTTGCTGTAGACTATTATATATTAATTCCCAGCCGAAAGTCATTCTGTCAAGGTAATATAATTTGTTTAGGTTTCATTTTGTGCTCTAAAGTAAACAAATCTTTTGTATTATCAATGCCAATACATCTCTTGTTCCTATAACAGTTTATGGATTTTTGTAAATTAACAATTCCTTATAATATAATTGTTTTGGCAGAGGATAAAAATTGGTACTTTAAAAATAGATTTCTAGTTTTTACAGCTAATATAGAAAAAGGCTTATGAGATTAAAATGTTATATTAGAAATTTGACATAATATATACCATTATTAGTCTATCCAGTGGTGTAATTGTCTTTGTAAATGCAGGGACCAGATTAAAAAAAAATCTTTATATTATGACCTTTATTACTGTTCAAATTTAGACAACTGTAATAGTCACTTATGTTCTTAATAATGAACTGATGTTTATTGTGTTTTTTTAATATTTGCAATAATCCCCTTGCATGCTAGCTGGTATCATGAGGATAGATATGTTTACAGCTCTGTGTGTGTGTGTGTGTGTGTGTGTGTGTGTGTGTACGCATCAGCAACATGTGCGTGTGCATATACAAAACTCTTACTCTTGACTAGGATGAAACTTAAAAAAACAAAAAACAGAAACACAATAATAATCTTTAGACCCCATCTTGACTTTTACTGTGTCAGGGTGGAGAAAAGGGATCAGGATCAACACACAGCTACTTGAGAGATGAGAGTTGACTTGCATGAGCCTTTTTTCCCTTCCAGACCCATATTGGGATAGGCTGTTCTAGCCAATGAATCCCATTCCTCTACCCGGCTAAGAGCTTCACTTTAGAACCAAGAGTTAAATTTTTGCAATGTAACCCGTTTAAAGTGTTAGGAGCTTGGTGATACAGATATTTTTCACCCTGGCAAGCAGGCTTAGTCTTTAAAAAAGAAATGTTTCAAGACTGCTCCTCAATCGTTCCCTCTTATCTGTCTAAAGTACTTTTGTGGCCCCCACTGTAGAATCTGAACACTAGACTGCTCAGAAAATGGAATTTCCATGCCACTGGAAACTTGGACATGTGAATAAGAACGTGAGTCAAAGTTATGAAATCTATCATGAAATGGAAATTCTGAAAAACTTTCCTTCTGAAACATTGAAATGTTTTGCTTCAGTAATACTGAATCATTTAGTATCAATAATGTTGAAATGTTTTAAAATATGGCTATTTTATATTTATTTTTATCCACATATATAAAGTATATTCTAAAGGTTGAAAGGAAAGACAATGAAAGTTAAAATGAAACATTTTTACCTTGTTGAGGCTAAATGTTTTTATCTTGTCAAGCTGAAACAAGAAAGTCAAAACAAATCATTTTGCCTTTTCCCTTTGAAAATTTCTTTGAAATTGACACTTCCCATTAAACATTTCAGTTTCAAAGAAACTGCATTTTCTGACAGAAAACTGTTAAATTTGTCAAGTAGCTCAACTGTACACTTTACAAGCTCTAATGAAATCCTAAAGACACCTCAGCGTGGCACAGAAATTCTTTTATCTCCATTTTACAGATGGGGAACTGAGGCAGTGGGAGACTAAATGACTTTGTCAAGGTCTCACAGGAAGTCTGTAGAAGAGCTTGGGAGTTTCCTGAGGCTAATGCCTGGACCACATGAGGAGTCAATGAACTGTGCCTAATGAAAACAGGGAGAAATCAAGCCACTGATTTCTTTCCCACAGGCCCAGCCTGAACATTTTGGTGTTGCTTTGCTGACCTATATTTCTTACATCGATTAAAGGGTAGGGGGAGAGGGTATATTTGATGTCAAGGCCTCCTGTTTGAGGGACCAGATGCTGTGGCCTATAAGCTGCTGTGGTGGCAGCCGATGCTGCCCCTGAATGAGGCTGTTTCAGTGCCCCTTGGCCATTGCCAAGAATAATGCCACCCCAGCAATAAGTGTAAAGCTTATTTGTACAGGATACAGAAATGTCTCTGGGGACTAGTCCCAGACTGTGGTATGAACTCCCCCGGGAACTACGGACCGTCACAGACCTCGCTGCTTTCCATTCTTAGTCAAGGTGCATGTAGAGGAAGAGAGAACAAACCACACATGACAGATGTTGCTTAATGCACTACTGGAAGACGCCCAAACCGTGGTATAAAAACCTATTTCAAATAGAATAGAACATTTCCAATCTGGTTGCCATCACTGTCAGTGCTGGTCTCTGGATCGCCTCTTAAAATTTCAGTTATAAGAATGAGTTGGGGCAAATGGAGTGATTACAAGGGAGAGTGCGCTTCCAATGGATTGGTTCTGCAGATGTGTCTAAGATGTGCTTGAATTGGTGCAGTGTATCACAGAACTAACAATGAGGTATATATTGCTGCATTTGTGTCTCATACTGTACATAGTTTAAAAGATTTCAACTTCGCACATTCTATCATTTGTTCAAACTTGACTTCAATGGCATGTTTCTGACACGTTTATTCAACACTGACCATTTCTGCTGCCGTACCAAGGCTGAAAGCAGTAAGTGAAATAATGATCCATATGAGGTTTGAGGAGTGTTAAAATAGGAATGGTCTCCTTCAAAATTAATCTGCTAGGTTATATTACACAGCTTTCATTCTATTATATATTGACATCATGATGTATGACAATGTAACAAAAATTCTTATAACCATTAAAAATACCCATTTTTAATGACCACTATTAATTTCAGTTTGGGCATCCCTTCCAAATTTTCCTATTTTAGTAGCAATGCAGAAGGCCTTGTACCAATATTAATCAGCTTTTGTATTTTATAGCAGTTGTGGAATGAATGACCAGGACTACTAACTCTGAAAAACCTCTATACTGAGGTTCCTCAGCCTAGACCTTCAGCAGAGGCCCACTGAAATAAATGGAGCTATGTTGATTTTACACCAGTTTAGCACCTTATCTTCAGTATTATACAAATGGTCTTGGACTTGGACAATAACTGTCCTGCTAGGTCAATCTTTGACCTTTTCTGATCAATTTCTAACATTTTTTGCTGAATTGGGTGATGCTTTTGGTGGCTACTGTCAAACAAGTTCAACAGTGACCTAAAATGGATTTAAATTGACGTCTTAGCAAGGCCAGTTAACAGATGTTCTCAGCATTTGACCTATGTGATAATTATGGGTAAATCCTTCTTCACCCACACAGCTGTTGAAGGAACAAACTATAGCAGAACTGTTGCAATTCTGTTGTGCAGGGTGGAGGAGAGGAAGCAAACAGATTGTGTGATGCCTCCTCAGTACTCTATATGCTGCAGTGCCAAGCATCACCATGACAAACCCTGGGAGGACCTGCAGGGGTTGCTGGCTCTAATCCTTCAAACCCTTCTAGTAGGGTTTTGTCTTCTTGATTACAGGTTTATGTCATTTTTTTGGATCAAAACAAGGGTCACGCAGTTCAGGCTGACCCTTTAAAGCAAAAGCTCTTTACTTATCTGCTGGGCCTCTTGAACTTGATCTCTATCAGTATATCCCATTCCCTCAGGGGTGGTGGTTTAGTTCATCTGTCCTGGGATCTGTAGTCAATCCCATCCCCTCGCCCACTGATTTTTAGTTCCTGGGAAAAGATCACTAAATTGCTCCCAGAGAGCCAGAATAAAATTCCCAAGTCACACAGATTGATATACTATTTAAAGATAGTTTATAGTCATCAGAAAAATAATCTTTTGTGGGGGATATTCTAGAAATATAACATTAGTATCAGCTTTGTTATAATGAGAAAAAGGTGAGGATGCAGAACTGCGCCATGGAGTGATTATTTTGTTGATACTCAAAGGCGTAAAATATTTGGATTGGATGAGTGCACGTACTAGCTGGATGGTAAACAACTGACAGCTCCTATTACCTTTATAGACCAAACTTAATGGCTTGATACTGCACTGATTGAAGTCAATGGCAAAATACCCATTGACTTCAGTGATGCAGCATCAGGCTCTGTGCAATTGTTCTTTTTTAATCTAGCCATTGAAATTAAATTAATGTTTTCAATTAAATTCTAATAACAGTAGAACAACTCAGTCACTACTTGATGCTTTTTTAATCTTAGATAACATACAGCACTCAGTCTTTAATATCTGGTATTTTGTTTTATGATCTAAAACTGTTTAGACTTCCAAAATATTTTACTTTAACCATTAAAATATCTTTTAAGAGGAAGTATGAAGAATGGACTTTCTTCTTAAAAGGGATAGGGGAATGGATTGCCCGATAAGCCACATTACTCAGTAATTCTCTCTTCAATGGGGGAAGGGGTGAGACACAATTGTAAATAAAGAGGACATTGTTCAATTGTCCATGGTTAATTGTTTAAAAGTACAAAAAAATTGACTGCCTATTGCTGCAATTGTAGCCAGTTCTTCTACTTTACCTGAAAACTGTTTTATTAAAACAAAGTTTGGTCAGCAAGATTTGATCATTAATGAGTAAGTGAGAAGAGTAAAAGGGAAAACTCTCCCCAGGTTGGACTTCATCCCAGTCCTATAACAATAGGTGTAAAGCCCCATCTTCCCCCGGGCATTCTTCTGCTCTGTCTCCTAAGGAAATGTTCTTCAAGCCCATTCCCATATAACTTGTGTAACAAGTAGGGAATATTGATCTGTAATTAACCCATTGATCTCAGTGAGCACTGTGTTGTGCCCAGTGACCTGTCACGCTGCTACTTTTTGTTGAAAATCTGGATTTCTTTCAGAAAAAATAAAACAAGTAGTAATTAGTCCAATTCTTACAAAAAGAGAGGAACTGTAACATACTGAAAAATATGTCTGGGTTTTGCCCAAACTTCTGGCAGTATTCCAGAAGAGTTGACAATTTTTAGAAGCTGACGTGTCCAGTTGTGCTTTCCAGCTGAAGAATAAACTGAAGAAATATTGATGGAGACTCTGTATGCCCAGTGAAGTGAGCTGATGGATAAATTCAGAAAGATTTTGGCTGGCAAAACTATAATTCTCTCTCCACTTAGGGACGCACTGGGTTCCTTGAGATAACCAGCTAGTCTCACCAAACTACTACAAGAGAGTTTCTTATATGGACAAAGTAAAAAAAAAAAAAAAATTTCTATAAAAAGTTCCAAGTGGCCATTTAGAGAATGGGGCCTGTCTATAAGGACAGTTTGTGCATGATAAGCTAGAAGGTAAATATATAGCGCTCTAGCCTGCCACACACTAACTGGTTATGTGGGCCCTGCTACCCCACACTAAAAATGCATTTGAAATAGGAGTAGGTCAAAGCAAGCTACAGAATTTTCAGTGTATGGCTGCAGGGACCAAAAGGCCAGTTAATACGCTGCAAGCTATTGCACTGTAGATTTATATCCCAGATTAACCGCATATTAGCTGTCCTCATAGGCAAACCCCAGCTCTGTCAATAGCCACTTGAAACTTTATAGAATTCTTTCACTGTTCTCTCAATGTTTTCAGATCCCTACCATTGGTTGACTTTTTAATTGTATTTATACATTTCCTGGAGGGGGCTGCCTAAATTGCTGCAAAGCAGATTCTTAACCAGCAATAGAAATGAGAATCCACCATTCTAAATTGCAGCAATGTCACTTCCAGGGAGCTGTCCTTACAGGCCTCATTTGTTCCTCAATCACTAGACTACACTTAGACATGCCAGCAGGGCCGGCTCTGGCTTTTTTGCTGCCCTAGGCAAAAAAGTCACCCGCCGCCCCCCTCACCTCCCCCCCCAGCGCAGCTGGGGAGGGCGCCGAGCCCGGCCACGGGCCCGCAATCCCCGACCAGCCAGAGCGCCGGGGGGAGGGCGGCGAGTCCGCCGCGGCTCTGCTCTCCCCGGCGGCCAGAGCACCAGGAGCAGGGCGGAGAGCCCGACCGGGGCTCTCCACTCTCCCTGGCAGCCAGAGCACCGGGAGGAGGGCAGAGAGCCCCTGGCGGCTGGAGCGCCGCAGGGAGGGTGGCGAGCCCAATCGCGGCCCCGCTCTCGGGCCGGAGCACCCCGCTGTGCCGCCCCCCTCCAGGCGCCGCCCCAAGGACATGCTTGGTGGGCTGGTGCCTGGAGCTGGCCCTGCGTGCCAGAGACTCTGTATGAATATTCTAGTTCACATTAAATGGAAAGCGTCACTTTCAGTCATGTATCAGAGGGGTAGCCGTGTTAGTCTGAATCTGTAAAAAGCAACAGAGGGTACTGTGGCACCTTTAAGACTAACAGAAGTATTGGGAGCATAAGCTTTCATGGGTAAGAACCTCACTTCTTCAGATGCAAGAAGTGAGGTTCCTACCCACGAAAGCTTATGCTCCCAATACTTCTGTTAGTCTTAAAGGTGCCACAGGATCCTCTGTTGCTACTTTCAGTCATGTTTGTGGTGTTGCAATTATAAAGAGGGTATAGCATGAAAAACTGGAAGAGAAATCAGTCTCTTCCTGCCCTTCTTTGTTGATTAAAAACATTTGCAAGAAAAGGCTAAAGCCAAGTCTACACTACCACTTATGTCAGCAAAACATATGTTGGGGTGTAAAAAAACACCCTCCTGAGAGACCTAATTTTGCTGAGATAAGAAGTGGTGTGCACAACGCTGTGTGGGTGGAAGAGCTTCTCCTACTGACATAGCTACAGCCGTTCATTGGGGGTGGTTTAATTATGTGCTGCTGTAAACTCTCTAGTGTAGACATAGCCTATGTGAGTTTTCTGCATATTGAGGACAGTGTTGGCCTCTGGTTAATGCTTGTGAAAGGCCTTCTATATACTGTACTAATCCACCCATTTTTCAGCCTCTTTTTAATCTCACTGTCATTATGGGTCGAATATCCCATCCTCCATTCTTATCATTGAGAAGAACTGAACATATCTCCCTTTTTTGCTGTCAGTGCTATGCCATAATCAGTTGTAGGAACAATGATGAGACGCACATCAAAAAACAGCTTTCAGGGCTGAAACCCAATACTTCCAGCTTCTGCAGAAGAGATGAAGAATAGAAATCAAAGCTGGATGGTTGTAATTATTGGTATAACTAGGCCACTCTGACAGACAGAATTTTTTAATCAAAAAAGAGCAACCACATGTTTTAGAGAAAATATGTTCTTCAATTCAAGATGGTTTTCCTTTCAGACATTTAGATGCTTCATAACAAATCTGTTAATTTACAAAATGAAAAGCTACAATTAGTTTCTAACCAAAATGTGTTTAAAAAAAAAAAGAAGAAAAAGACAGTCCTGTCTATTAAAAGGCAACAATGTTTTCTTTGAAAAAGCATATGTGTGCCAATATTGCAGTGTGAAAGGTGCCAGCTTTCTTCAGTTCTGGAAAGGTGCACCCACTCCAGTATGAGCCATAGCATAAGGCCGTGTTCACAGATTTGTGGGATATGCCCTCATGGAGAGGCATGAAGAACTAGTTTGGCGGGCCGGAGGGGCTTTTCCATAGCTTCAGCTTTCATTTTTTAAAGAAGCTGAATCAATTGTGAAAAAAGCCTTAAAAATGACCCTACTGTAACTGATGAAGAAAATCTACTTGAGTCCGTAAAGAAACGGAAACAATAGCTTTGCAGTGTTAGCCGCCCTATTCCCTCTAACTGGGTGTTGCTAACTCGAATACCTATAGATGTCAACATTTTTAACAATTTCACTGCTCAAAGGACATATGAAAGAAGAGTAAGCATCATATTTGGAAGACATTTAAAGTCCGTGTTGAATGTCTAGCATTTGATAAAATATTTAAAAGGACACGATTCAGCTTCATTTGATTAACATTCCAGAATATGGCCACTAACAGCAGATGGTGGAGTTGCAGGATGATACCATTGGTCTCATTTTCCTGAAAGGGGTCTGACCTTTCAAAAGTTGGGGAAATGCTGGCATAAAGCCACATTATAGCCATTTCAGTTTTGGTAATAATCAGGTGACCTACTAGGAGTCACACATTGTAATATATAATAGTCATATACAGCTGCCTGTTTGCCACTCCCCTTCTGTTAATTGTGTTGTCCAGCTCAATCTTGAATTATGGATATCACACAAGAGCAACATGGGAGGGGAGCAGGGGAAGAAAGGAGAAAAAATGAAGATGATGCAAAAGCAGTGGAGACTCTTCCGATCAAGCAGGTTCACACTGGCCATCAAGTTTTGGAGTCAATATCTTAACATATGATACTATCCCTTATTATCTGGCTTCAGGTCTCAGTTTCACAGCTCACATATGCCTGCATTTATTTTTCACGGTCCAGGGTCCCTACATCCATGTCTGTGACAGGTTCTGCTAAGGAGGATGAGCCAACCCAGATGGGCCACTGAGTAAATTGTCTGAGTGACGGGGTAGCAGAAGCAGGTAATTGCCTGTGGAATATCTGGGCCTAATAAAGAGTTATGAAGGCTCTGTCAGGAGGTTCCAGAAGGCATGAAGCTATGGAGAAGAGTGACTTCTCAGGAGGAGCTAGTTAGGGAGCTTACTAGGAAAAGAAACACAGGAAGGGTGCTCCTAGAAAGAAGAGGTTCTGAAGGGGAATAGCTACGAGAGCCAAGCCCTAGGGAGACCTGGTCCCAGTGGAAAGATCTTACTAGTCAGCAGCTGGAGCTCCACATCGCAGAGGACCCATACACTGCTCTGGAGAAGAGGTACAATGTTTTGACCTCTGCAGGGGATTGCAATCCCAGAGAAGGAACATTTCCCCTGGTGATGGCAAGAGACCTGATTCCACAGGAGGGCTGCAGGTCAAGAAGACTCACTAATAAGGAGCTTGTACAGAGGAGATGGGTGGACTCAGATGGAGCAGACAGACTAAGGTTAACTGCCCTCCTTCCCTGCTCCCCATACAGCCAGGATGCTGAGATGTAGGCTTCCTTGGGTGTCACGTTGAACCTTTCACTGAATAAATTAGATCCCTGAAGGGGCTCTGCTCACTACATAAAAGCCACACTGCACTCAATGAAAGTTCAACAGGGGAAACTGAGGCAGGAGCATGCACATAGACTCGCCAGCCTTGACACAAGGAGGCAAGGAGTGCCCACCATGACAGTTACCAGCCTCTGTTGAAAGTGAAGAGAAGGCAAAACTGCTTCTGCTGTCAGTTCCACCAGCCATATGACTTTTTTCCAGGTACAAGCTAATAAGATCTGAATCTCTCTCTCTATGTAACCATAGTCAAACTATCAGAGCCCAAATAAGGGAGGCAAGCTGCACAGACTATTTTCTAGAAATGTGCTCTTGCCAAAAGTAAATATTGTTTCAACTGAAAAGGCAGGCTGGTGCATGGATAGCCTTTAGAAGAAATAGAGGCTTTTGCAGATAAGTAGTGATTCAACAAACAAAAATTAGAATACATTCCTTGTTTTCAGTCAACGGTTCCACATTACAATAACTTTTCTTTTGCCAGACTCCTTGTTCCTTCCTCTTCTGTTTGACACATATTGTAGTGTTTTTTTTTTTTACTCCAATGGAATATTGTATACTTCTTTGAGGCTGGCCCTTTCATAATTTTTCCTTTCTGAGAGACTTCAGATATAGTTTCTCTAACCTATCATAAGATCTAGGTACCTCTGTGCCATTCTGATTGTCATTTGCTGTATAGTTTCCCTACCTATGCCAATATTTTACTTTAATTATAAGGTAACAACAACTCCCTTCCTCATCCCAAGGGTGAGTGTTATCTACCACTCCCACAACAGCCTTCTCTTGCTCAGTAGGATTACAGCATGCATACAGGGATAATAGATATCTGGGGAGAGATTTCTCAATGCTATTGAAGATTTTTCTGAAGACAACCTCAACTCAAAGCTTTAAGGAGAGGAGAGTGTCTGACTCTCTGAATTTCTGCATATTTTTAGTTTCTATTACAACTGTCCCTACTTTCATATTTTAATACCATGTACCAATATACATACTGTCCACTCAAACATTTCAAGATGCTTTACAAACATTAATTAATTACACCTCAAAATGCCCAGGGCGAGGGGGAGTGTAAGGCATAAGATAATTCCTAAAGCTTTTCTTTGTAAAGGTTGGGACACAGAGTTCTGATATTATGGGACTGGAGGAGATGGAATAGGAAATGATTACACCTGCCTATAGTCTCCTGCCCAGAACTGCCACTGCCCAAGGCAGTCTTTTTTGCTTTGATTTACCCCACTATATATCAGAGGGATAACAAGGACCAAAACTGAACTACACCGGAATTTTTTTGCTACAAGGACTGGCTTTTAGATAAGGGTTTACATAGTGTTTAATACAGTGGAGCCTTCATTCCTAACTGAAGCTTCTAATTGCTCCATTTTGCCGTACCCAGTCATTCTTAAATCATAACATTGATTTAATCATTTTTTTAAAAAAGATGATATATTTGACTTGCCTTTTGTTTTTTGAATGTTTGTTTTCAAGCTTTTCTCTTCTACCATTGGCGCTAGAAATATACTAGAAAGAAAGCTGAATTTCTCAAGTAATCACAGGACTCAAGGAAATGGGGCTTTAAAGAAAGCACTAAATACTGTGAGATGAGTGATTGATCAAGGAAAGTTGGCAACATTGGGTTCTACCATAATAATGGACATTATCATAACAGCAAAATCCAGTGCATCTTATATATGCTTTGTGACTAAACACACAATATATTTGTTGTCATGCTTAAATAAACCAATATATATAAATTAAACAAAACTCCAGTCCTTTTATACATGATGTTTTTTCATAGGTGGCTGTCTTTTATTTATTAATTTTTTCACAAAAAAAATGTTGTCTTGCGCTTACAAGCGGGAACTCATGTATTCTAAACAGAATATATTGTAATATAAGACAAATATGTGCCATTTGTTAGTCTCCCTTCAGGGATGACCTGGGGTAATTTTTAGGGAAAGCAATCACTACATTAGAAATTATGATCTTCAAAAGCATATGTAAACTAGATTACCAGCCCCAGGGCAGGCAACACAAGTGGCAAGTATACTGGCATCCTGCTGGTGCTAATAGCTGCCTTTTCTCACAGAAGAGGGTGGCACAAGTCAACAATTAAAATAAGTACTCCATATTTTATTTAAAACAAAGATCTAAAATCATCTGCTTTTTTTTTCACTTGGATCCGCTTTAGCATTCAAATTTAAACAAATGGAGGCATAAACATGCTGTCTTCGAGAGCTGCTCTTACCAGTAAAGCACTTAACATGCAAATCTGCTACATAAATTGAGCTTACAAGTGGCATTGCATAAAGATTACTGTTACATCTCATTCTAAAGCCAGAAAGGATGTGAAAAAGATAACTTGTTAGGGAAATAACTATAAATCAAGGGAAAAATTGGCACAAGCTATTACAGGCTTAGTACAGAAACTTCCACTTTAAACAGCATTGTATAACCGAGGCATGCATAATTTGTTACATTGACCGTGGACATGAATCAAGCTATGTGATTATAAGTAAGAAAATCTTAGATTTCAGTGTCACTTGAGTTCTAATGCAAGTGTGGTTGCAGCGGAGGTGACTAGGATTTATAAACTTGAGGGGCCTAATTCTCCTGCCTTCTATCTTGCACAGTGATGTATATCCCTGCTGTACTGGTTTAAACCCTACCACATCAGAATTCTCCACTCACTTATACTGATGGTAGCATTGGCACTGGTGTAAATAATTACACAAGCCACAAGGCAATCAGGCCCTAAATTTAAGTTGCTCTAATTATGATATGGGGTCCAATTCTGTCACTGCTTGCGTGTAACTCATTGGCTTGAACAGAAATTCTGCATGAAGTATAGTCACTGTTCACAACTAACTACTTAAATCTAATTTGCTATTATTACTCTGGGGCCTGATTTTCCTCTCACTTACATCAATGTAAATCAGAAGTAATTCCTAGAGGTATGCTTGTGTAAAAGAAACGAGAAGCAGGCCCTTAATGTAAAAATGTGTTGCCTATAAACACCCTATTAATTGTCCCCCATCTGCACCATTTTATTTTTCAAACTGGAAGGTTGGAGCAACTCCACTGGCTTCAGTGTTTTTGCATAGACACAGTTCTAACTGAGAACAGATTTTGCCAATAGGCATTTTGACCAGATGTCACCTTTTTTATTTCTTGTCGGTTTGGAAAGTAATTAAGCAAGTAGATTCACTAATAAAATATCAAAAAACCCAAACTCATAAATGGACCAGATTATGCTTTCATTTATGCCTGCTTTTCAGTAGCATAATTCTGATTTAAACGGTGTTGCACTAGTAAATGCAGGATATCAGGGCAAAATCTGCCCTCATATTTTTCATGAAAACACAATCCCCATAGCACAAAGCATACCCACAATCTTTAGCACAGAAATTAGCTCTTTGATTTATTAGACTCTGATCATTAGTCTCTCTTTAGCTTGTTTTAAAGCTCAACATAGTTGTATGCTATGAAAATAGACAATAGGGGGACACACCAAAAGGACCAAAAACAAACATTAATATCGGCCAAACAAGTGAATTGAACTTCTTTTAAAATAAGTGCTAAGGATTTCAAAGTGCTTTCCTTAACTGATGTCAGCTCTAACTATACTGTGTTCAGTACATGAAAGACTTCATGGAAATATGTCTAACAATAAGTTTTGCTCAGTATTTCTTCACAACTAGCACATAAGAAAACAGCTTCTCTCTTGTTTTGCTGTCATATGAGATGTTAGAATAAAACTGCCCTTAAACAAAAAGGAATTCTTTCTAAGGTTAAAAAAAAAGTATATGTTGAGTCCAGTTCCAAGGACACATGAACCACACTGAGCACAATGGGAGCAGTCAGCAATCTAGTAAATGATCATTAAAAACCACCTTCATAATTGATAACCTTGCTGGCCTGCTCATCAGAAAGGCTAAAAACTTTCCATCCTTATGCTTATTCACTGCCTCTTTGCTTTAGATTATTGTTGACTCTCTGCAAGGATTTTTTTTTTTAATACAGCGCATGAAGACACTAGATAAAAAATAAATTGCATTAAATTATATAATAAAAAAGCCCATTAATGCGAATGCCTTCTTTCAAGGTTGTCATAATGTGTCCATTTGAAAAAGAAGCTAGTTTATTCCCATCTTTAGTGTGATAGTTTAAAATGTAGTATGCCTTTGAATTAGTTATTTTCTGAGCACATAATGGGCTATTTTGAACTTTATATCAAGGTCATTTGTAACTAACTGCCTCAACTTCCTGCCTTAGCCAGGTACAAGACACTTGCAAGTCAGTGTGAATCAGATGCTGTGTTTATTTTTTTCTAGCAGACGCTAACATGGTTGCTAACCGTTATTAGTGCCGTGACTTACAATAGTTTCATAACCATCTTTGCCTTTCTATGCCTTTTCTCCTTACTGGTGGAGACTTTAGTTATACCATTGTATAGACAAGCAGACCCTTCTAGTTATAGTGCTGAATGCTGCCTTGCTCCCAGGCTTCCTTTAGTGTACTATGATGAAAATAAGATGCCTAGAATCCTAGCCCTCTACTGGCTACTATAAATGACCAATGCGTCCTGATGGAGGTTTATCTACTGTGCCTAAAATTTGTTTGATTAGAATAGAGTTTGGTCCCATTGAAAGGCAAACCATAGTGATTGCCCACATGAGCAAGTAGCAAATATTGGACTAAGCCCTGCACCAAACTGTATCTATTCCCTTTCTATTGTAGGTGAACACCTGATAGTGAATTGCTGCTCATCTGCTGTGTTAATAAAACACCCAATATACTTAATGGTAAAATGTTATGGTTATTATACTTAAAATTAATAAACTGTTAAATGGATAAAGCTAGTGATTGTTATATCTATACATTAATCTGCGGTAAAGACTTGAGTACATAAACACATTAAATACAAATCTTCAGCCTATCTCATGAGCTAGTCCTACACTTTAGCTAATCACAGTTCTATGCAATCAAATGCATCACATGTAGGTGTAATATAATAAAATATTAGAGCAATTCTATAATACATGTGCACAATCATATAGTGTATTAGTGATAAAATTGTGCACCTATTTACCCTTCATCTGAGTGTCTCAAAGTGTTTTATGAAGTTGTTATCCCTTTTATAGATGAGGAAACTGAGGCACAAAGCCAATATCACATAGCTACTCCATGACAAAGTAAAAGTATAACCTAGCTTACCCTCTTTCCAGCCCAGTGCTTTACCCATGAGACATCACCGTCTTCCAGCCATCAGCTGATTCAGTGACTTATCACCAGAACCCACAGATGGAATTTCTATGTTATGTAGATTCACATTTGATAATTTCTAGAATTGGAATATTTCTTTTGGTAATATTTTGTATATATCTTCTAGATATAAACTGTCATTATATTGGTGTGATATTCTGAGATTTGGTATGGCAGAATACAAATGTGTTGAATTTCAGAGAATACTGCAATGCTCCTCTGTTTTCCAGTGAGGTGATAGATAGGGGATTGCTGGATGAAAAACATTGTTATTTGCAGGATGTATATTTTGTGGGTTGGTTTGGATGAACTGATCTTTGTAAATTAGATTACTTCTGTGTATTATAAATGTTTGCACAAATGCCTAGAACTTAAAGATAGACACTTCATAAGGAATTTGAGAGAATATGTATTTATAGTATAGAAAAATTCTAATTCTGTAGAAATAGAATTGCATGATGTCACATATGTAGTCAAAATCTATAATATGGCCTTCATCTGAACATGGTGAAGTGAATGTGATCATGGAGGGAAAGTGATTTTAATTTCACCTCATTTCAGTTTAGCCATCCATAAAATGGATATAATACATACAGGTATTGTGAGTCACTTAACATTTGTTACATGCTTGGAGATCCCAAGTTGAAAAGCTTAATAGATAGGCAAGGTATTATTTATAATAAAGGGATTAGAAGATGTTTCATGTGCAGAGTAGAATGTTCACCACTCTCCATTTCTGGAAACTCTTACTTACAAGTCTGTCATGGATCCTGGAGGTTAGTGTAAAGCTGGATCTGTCCCAATGATGTAGTATCTTGGCTGGCTGAAGTCCAAGACTCACATCTGTCTTTGTAGATTCTTTTTTAACTGTAATTGGCTTCTAACTAACTTGAGAGAGAGAAGAAATCTGAACTGAGAACACACAGTTCTTCAGAACTGTATTTTCCAAATTGATAAATAGATAAAATGCATAAGCTTGATCTGAAACACAAGTAATGCTTTCTGTGGAGTTACGTTAACTCTTAGAGCACCAAAGACAAAAACTTACCTTCAGTCTCTGCTCTCTTCCCCAAACTGGAGTTTTGATGAGTGCCTAAAGCCCACTCACTCCCACCAGGCTAATAATTTCATACTGACCACCCTTTACTCTGTCACCTACCCCACCCTGGCTCTTTTCTGCTTCTCCCAGCCACAGCCAGAGTTCCCTTTCTAGTCAGCCTTCCTTTGTACAGATTTTTTTAACAAAGGAAGAAGTTGTAATCTTCCAGCTAGGAGAGGGTAGATCAGTTCAGGGTGGAGGAGGGGAAAGTGGGAATGAATGGACAAAGCATCATTTCCTTCCCCAAAACCAGAATAACTGAAAACCTTCCTTGCAAACACTGATTTATGGAGGGGAGTGGTGGTTTAGGAATAGCCACTCAGTATGGTAAAATTCCCCAGCAAGGGGCTGATTTGTTGAGATACTAGTTTGAGCTTTTTGTTATTCTGAAAGGGCTCTGCACTAGATGATTCTCAGCCTAAGGGCTTGTATTGTACAAGATGCAGATGTCTTGCAAGGGATGCTGTAGATGAGGATCCCAGCAACGATGTGCCCTGATGTGCAGGGGGGAGGGGAGGATACTCTGGTGGTGAGTGTGCATCATAACAGGGCATCTATCCCCTCTACTTCTTCTGCAAGCCTCTTTTCTCCAACATGATGGTGATTTGGAAACCATGAGTAATTCCCAGTGTAGCTTTCTTCAAGGATTGCATTGGGCTAGTATTGCCAATGTGTTACCCACACAGTGGTTCCCTATGGGTTAACGGGACCTTGTCCCAGTAAAGGAGACTTTATCACACAGTAAATATTCTTAAACTTGTACATGTATTTATTAGCAATCAACAATTAATCAGCAGAATACGCACACCAACATCTAATGCTCACCACTCCCAATAAAGCAGACTGATGTCTCCCAATGGCTAGTCAGGATTTGATCTCATTCAGGGCTCCATCTTCCACATAATCTAGTTGTGCAGCAGTTAAAAATCCTAGCAGCTTTGGTCTTGAGCTGTATCCCAGAGTTAAGTTCTAATGAGCTTGTTTCCTGATCCTTATTATATAATTAAAATGAGAGGTCTTCTTATCAATACCTTAACCAATTATTTTACTCAAAGCATTTCTATGCAAAAAACACTAACCAATCATTTTCTCTATACAGGGGTTCATATGCCTAAGAACGCCTACTCATTAACTTTTTTGTCTTTCAAAGTTAGTAAAAACTTCTTAAGGTCCATTTATCTTTATGCTTCGTTAGTGGAATGCATTTGCAACAGCAAAACTTTTTACTTTTTACTATCAAGAAGAAGCTGCAGGAACTCAAGGCTAGCTTGTCCATTCTCTCCCCATTCTTATGACTTTGTGAACATATATCTGTCTCTGATAGTAATGCTGCAGCTGCAGCCTGTACTTTCCTATCTGTCTGCCTACGTCAAGGCTGAATTCTCCTGACTCCCTAGTTTTTGTTTTGAACTTATGGTGACTGAGCATACAGGATGACTGTGGGTTATGCTATACAAGATGGCTATGAGTCATGTCAGGTCCAGGCCTCTCATTAGAAATGGTTCTGGACTCTTCAAATGAAGTGAGCTGGAGTGGAGATTGGAAGAGCATATCACATCTGGTTTAATAAAAAAAAAAAAAAAAAAGGCCAAGCAAAGCTCCCATTGCAAAGTGCATTCACCCAGAAGACTTCTGAATAGGTGAAAATTCCTTCTGGATTCCCGCTGCTGGAATAAAAGCCATAATGCAGCCCATAGCTCTATTAGTGCTGGTCACTTTTGTTAAGTCACCTTGTATCTGAGTGGAAAGAAACATGGAGGCAATTCAAATTTTTTTGGTTGCATCTTAAGAAAACTGCATCCTGTTTTGTAAGCAGTGCCAGCACACAGTTGTAATTGCTTTCATTTTCACTGCTAGCTTTTGGGCAGCACTTTAACTGAGTGTGATAAATCAGCCCAATAGTCAAGACCTTTCTGAGGAACCGGGTGTGGAATACTTACTGCGGGGCAATTACTATACCATCCGTCTGGAAAAGAAGAAAGTGAAACTAATAATTCAGGAGAGCAGCAAAAGCATGGGGAGGGAAATTCTCACATGACACCTACTCATAGCACAATGAATTCCTATAGCACAATGCTGTTCAGGAATGGACTTAGAGCCTGAACTTCGGAGGTGCTGAGTGCCTGTGGAATGAGGCTGTGCACTCCTGCTATTGACTTAGAGCAGAGTTGAGGTGATCAGCATCTATAGGGATCAGACCATACGTTGTTGTTGGTTTTTAAATAATTTTGTTTTGTTTAAACAGTTATCTGTCATCCTTGCTAGTTTTCTAATTAAATTATTTTCACTGGAAAGACTGGATGTTCCTACGGGTTTTAATGCCTTTAAGAATCTAACAATGGGTTTAGGTTTTAGAATTTTTCCTTGGGGGGAAAAATGACAATTGTTTCTCCTCCACACACCTCAGCATGATCTACATGATAAATTCATGGAATCTGTAGGAATTTGTATACAAACGTGTATCCTTAGCTACTGTCCGTGAGCAGAGAGCGCAGCTTGAGGGCAAATATGGCAGCTGTGGGGTGTAAATAAGCTCAGGTCAGTCCCCCTCCCTATTCCAGGAGCAGAGTTACTACGTTTGCTATTTACAACCGAGTTTCCTCCATACTGCGTTGATTCTGCTATGACTAGCTGTAATGGGTTTAGGGCAAGGATCTGCCAATTGTGTGGTGCAAAGTGGCTGTGAATCAAAACAATAAACAATTATAATCCATATTTAAGCACAGATTTAATGTGTGCTTTCTGTCTTTTGTCATTTTATAAAAATAATTAGACACACTGGGAGAGGAGGTTGTTACACCCATAGTGAAAATGGTTGGACTTGCGCACCTAAACTTCTGCTTAGCCACATAGCCTAAACATAGGAATTTCTGATATCTCCACATTCATTTACATATTCCTACTTATTTAATGAAGTTTCTGGGGAGACTACTGGTGTTCATAACACATTTAATTGAGAGTTCAGATTTGTGTTCTTCCTGCAGTGTAAAAAGCACTGTAAGGGAGCAATCACAAATATTAATTCAAATAGATTAATAGATTCATAAATTCTGAGGTCAAAAGAGACCACTATATTCATATAATCTCACCTCCTCCACAGCATGGGACATAAAATTTCACTCAGTAATTACTACATCGAGGCTACAACTTTTGGTTGAGCTAGTTTTTAGAAAGACATCAGTCTTGATATAAAGATTTCATAGGATGAAAAATCTATCATATCCCTTGGTAAATAATTTCAATGGTTAATTACCCTCACTGTTTTTTTTTTTTTTTTTAAACAAAACAACAAACTCTTTTATTTTGAGTCTGAATTTGTTGAGCTTCAACTTCCAGCAATTGGATCTTGTAATACCATTTTCTGCTAGATTAAAGAGTCCTCTACTATCAGAAATCTTCTCCCCAGGAACGTACTTATAGGCTATGAGGAAGTCACCTCTTAACCTTCTCGATAAACTAAATAGATAGAACTTCTTAAGTCTATTACAGTAAGCCAGGTTTCCAATCCGCTAAGCATTCTTGCAGCTCTCGTCCAGACTCTTCCCAATGTTTTAATCCTTTTTGAAATGTAAACACCAGAACTGGACACAGTATACCAATAATGGCCTCACTAATCTGTAAACAGAGGCAGTACCACCTACTTACTCTTATTCAACATTTCCCTGTTTAAATCCAAGAATTGTTAGCCCTCTTAGCTACAGCATCACAGGACCTCACATTCAATTGGTTATCCTCCATGACCCCTATGTCCTATTCAGAGACACTGTTTTCAAGGATACAGTCCCTTGTTCCTACATTCTTTAATCCTAGATGTGTGCCCTTACATTTGGCTGTATTAAAATAGCATTTCTCCTCAGATTTCTTATGAATAGTCATATAAATAACATCTCATCCCTCATGCTCTGTGCAACACTATTTTGTGCAACCACTTCCTTGGGCTACACGTGGAAGGGAAAGACTGACCACTAAGTAAGAATGAAAGCAACTGAGCGAGAGATATTGAATCGTCTTATCTCTTACGATCTGATCCTGCAAGTATTAATTGCATGAGTAATCCCATTGAAATCACTGGCACTATTTGTACAATAACTCCTCACTTAACATTCTAGTTATGTTCTTGAAAAATGCTACTTTAAGCAAAACGATGTTAAGCGAATCCAATTGCTCCATAAGGATTAATGTAAATGGGGAAGGGAGGTTAGGTTCCAGGGAAAATTTTTTCACCAGACCAAAGACTATATTTGTACATACATATATATGCACACATATACACAGTATAAGTTTTAAACAAACAATTTAATACTGTACACAACAATGAAGTGAAGCTTGTTTGAGGTGGTGAAGTTAGAGGGTGAGATATTTCCCAGAGAATGCCTTACAGCTAAATGATGAACTAGCACTCGGCTGATCCCTCAAGGGTTAACACATTATTGTTACTATAGCCTCAAACTCTACAAGGCAACATGAATGGAGGGAGGGGAGACAGCATGGTTGAGAGAGATGTGCATTGCCCCTTTAAGTATGCTGACACCACTCTAAGTGCACTGCCCTTTTAAGTAGATCAGCAAGTTGAGACAGCAGCTGCTGCCAGAAAGCTCCCTCCCTCCTAAGCCCTGTCATATTCGTCCCTCCCCCCACCCCCGCTCTATGGAGATGGGGGGCAGGAGCAGGGGGAGGGGGACACCCTGGCATTAGAACCCCTCTTTCCCCCCCACCCCGCACAGCAAGCGGGAGGCTTCCAGGAGTGGTTCCAAGGCACAATTGTAATAAGAAAAGCCAAAAAGGAGTTTTTAGAACAGCTAGCCAAAAACTCAGAGGGTAATAAAAAACATTTTGTTAAGTACATCAGAAGCAGGAAGCCTGCTAAACAACCAGTGGGGCCCCCGGACAATCTAGATAAAAAAGAAGCACTTAAAGATGATAAAGTTATTGCAGAGAAACTAAATGAATTCTTTGCTTCAGTCTTCATGGCTGAGGATGTTAGGGAGATTTCCAAACCTGAGCCGTCCTTTGTAGGTGACAAATCTGAGGAATTGTCACAGATTGAAGTATTACTAGAGGAGGTTTTCAAATTAATTGATAAACTTAACAGTAACAAGTCACTGGGACCAGATGGCATTCACCCAAGAGTTCTGAAAGAACTCAAACGTGAAATTGCAGAACTATTAACTATGGTTTGTAACCTGTCCTTTAAATCAGCTTCTGTACCCAATGACTGGAAGATAGCTAATGTAACGCCAATATTTAAAAAGGTGATCCTGGCAATTACGGACCGGTAAGTCTGATGTCAGTACCAGGCAAATTAGTTGAAACAATAGTAAAGAATAAAATTACCAGACACATAGAAGAACATAAATTGTTGGGCAAAAATCAACATAGTTTCTGTAAAGGGAAATCATGTCTTACTAATCTATTAGAGTTCTTTGAAGGAGTCAACAAACATGTGGACAACGGGGATCCAGTGGACATAGTGTACTTAGATTTCCAGGAAGCCTTTGACAAGATCCCTCACCAAAGGCTCTTACATAAATTAAGTTGTCATGGGATGAGAGGGAAGATCCTTTCATGGATTGAGAATTGGTTAAAAGACAGGGAACAAAGGGTAGGAATGAATGATAAATTTTCAAAATGGAGAGGGGTAACTAGTGGTGTTCCCCAAGGGTCAGTCCTAGGACCAATCCTATTCAACTTATTCATAAATGATCTGGAGAAAGTGGTAAACAGTGAGGTGGCAAAGTTTGCAGATGATACTAAACTGCTCAAGATAGTTAAGACCAAAGTCACTGTGAAGAACTTCAAAAAATCTCACAAAACTAAATGATTGGGCAACCAAATGGCAAATGAAATTTAATGTGGATAAATGTAAAGTAATGCACATTGGGAAAAATAACCCCAACTATACATTCAATAGGATGGGGGCTAATTTAGCTACAACTAATCAGGAAAGAGATCTTGGAGTCATCGTGGAAAGTTCTCTGAGGACATCCACGCAGTGCGCAGCGGCAGTCAAAAAAGCAAACAGGATGTTCGGAATCATTAAAGGGATTGAGAATAAGATGGAGAATATCTTATTACCCTTATATAAATCCATGGTATGCCCACATCTTGAACACTGCGTACAGATGTGGTCTCCTCATCTCAAAAAAGATATACTGGCATTAGAAAAGAGAAGGGCAACTAAAATGATTAGGGGTTTGGAATGGGTCCCATATGAGGAGAGATTAAAGAGCCTAGGACTTTTCAGCTTGGAAAAGAGGAGACTAAGGGGGATATGATAGAGGTATATAAAATCATGAGTGATGTGGAGAAAGTGAATAAGGAAAAGTTATTTACTTGTTCCCATAATATAAGAACTAGGGGCCACCAAATGAAATTAATGGGCAGCAGGTTTAAATCAAATAAAAGAAAGTTCTTCTTCACACAGCGCACAGTCAACCTGTGGAACTCCTTGCCTGAGGAGGTTGTGAAGGCTAGGACAATAACAGGGTTTAAAAGAGAACTAGATAAATTCATGGAGGTTAAGTCCATTAATGGCTATTAGCCAGGATGGGTAAGGAATGGTGTCCCTAGCCTGTTTGTCAGAGGGTGGAAATGGATGGCAGGAGAGAGATCACTTGATCATTACCTGTTAGGTTCACTCCCTCTGGGGCACCTGGCATTGGCCACTGTCGGTAGACAGGATACTGTGCTGGATGGACCTTTGGTCTGACTCAGTATGGCTGTTCTTATGCTCTTATATTCAGAGGGTAGGAGCAGCACACAGCAGTGTGGGGAGGGATACCTGAACTACCCGGCAATTGGTAGCCTGCTGGGCGGCTGCCATACAGGGAACTTCGGGAAGCGGGGAGCTGATAGGGGGCTGCCAGTCCACGTTGGTTCCAAGCCCCCACCAGCTAGCTGCAACGGGCTGCTCTTTCTGCAATCAGTGGACAAAGCAGGCGGCTGCCAAACAACATTATAAGGGAGCATTGTGCAACTTTAAAAGAGCATGTTCTCTAACTGATCAGCAAGGTAACAACGAAACAACCTTAACCGGGATGACTTTAAGTGAGGAGTTGCTTTATAAGGCTTTTCACATGAGTGAAGACTGAAAGAATAGCTCCTTTTTATTTTTGAGCCTGAACACACAATGATTTGCTGCTCTGCTGTTACTTGTGAGGGATCACAGGCATCCAACCCAGCCACATAGGTACCTGGGTAGTGCTCAGGCCACAACTGCCACCTAGCAGCTCATCTTTGTAACTAAGGAAGGGTCCATGGAAGGGCTACCTTGCAGAGGGCCCTGCCTCCAAAGCTTGTGATTGGAGGAAACATTGAGCTCCATGCCTCTCCCCCTCCACCCCGCCCCCATTGGCTGAAAAGTGCCAGGAAGTTGTCAGAGAAACTAGAGGAATCCCTGGCTGGCTGTGGCTATGGATGCCTCCTGACCCCTGCATTCATGCCTGCTTCTGGTTCCTTTCCTCCTATCCCAGATCCCAGTTCCGCCTGTTCGGTTCTACTCCAGGTCCCTGCTCCATTCCTTTACCCCTGACACTGTCTCTGACTCTGAACCCTGGCCTAGCACCTGACTGTCTCCAGCTTTGGTTTTGACCCTCCACTGACCATTTGGCATGACTCCTGCTCCAATCACTAGGCCTGACTGCCCATGTCCCATTGCAGTACTGTTTTTAATTCAATAGTCTATTATCTATGTTAACAATGATTCTGTATTAAAAATAAATTCAAGCACATTGGCACAGACGGTACTTTCCAAAGAATTTTTCAGTAAAAAAAAAAAAAAATAGGTTTTATGGGTAAAATAGATTTTTTTTTTGTATGAATATAGGCTTGGGACATGTAAGGCTATCAGGCAATGGAACAAAAAGAGCTTCTAAATAATATGGGACTATTTAGCTTAGCTGATTACAACACATCTACTTTATAGTATGACGGATTGTTTGATCAAGCAATATTGTGAACTTTACCATAGACCCTCTGGAAGTTAAAATAATCCTTTACTTTTATGTGAATTTTTCATTCTTTATTCTTCACTTCTAGTGGGATCCTTTCATGCATTTGGCTTCAAAGGAGGTCCGTGAAATGCAGTGATAAGGGAATTGTTCTATGTCCTGAAGCTTAGACTATATGTTCATTATTAGTTCTGCTTGTCTATGAAGGACCTTGGTTACGATTTCCTGTTTTTCATCAGATTTTGTCTAAAGATATTTTGCTGCTCTCACTTACGTAGCTGTGGCTCTGAACAAACTAGAAATCACTTTTTTTTTCTATACTCAATTTCCTTCTCTATAAAATGGAACCCCCAATTGTAGTTTGCCAGTTTCTGGAACCCTGAACTGAGCCTCTAGGAGGTTCCATACTGTGGACTACCACAGAAATGACAACAGAAAAGGCCCTTTGGTACCATTTCCCGGCATGCTTAGAATCAGTGGGGTTGGGATAGAATGGACTAGAAACTTCTGCTGTGACTTCTGCCTGGAGTGATGTGGTAAAGCAGTTTGATGAGCCAGAGTCGCAGGTCTGGCCCCACTCCCAACCACAGGCTCCTGGCCCCACTCCTGGCTGTGGCTCCAGCTGCATTTCTGGACAGAGCTGCACTCCCGCCTCTGGCCCCTGGTTCCTGGTCCCAACTGTGGGCCTGCTTCTGTCCCAGCTCCCAGCCCTGACCACAAGCCTGCTCCCAGTCCTGACTGTGGGCCCACTCCCAGCCAGGGCCGGGTACAGGCACCAGCTTGGCAAGCAGGTACTTGGGGCGGCCACTCCAGAGAGGGGCAGCAGGTCCAGCTATTCGGCGGCAATTCGGTGGACGGTCCCTCACTCCCGCTCCGAGCGAAGGACCTTCCGCCGAATTGCCGCTCCAGATGGCGATCACGGCTTTTTTTTTTTTTTTTTTTTGGGGGGGGGGGCTGCTTGGGGCGGCCAAAACCCTGGAGTCGGCCCTGCTCCCAGCCGTGGCCTCTGGCTACCAGCCCTGATCCTAGGCCTGTTCCCAGCCACAGGCCCATTCCCAGCTGTGGGCCCTGACTCCCAAACATGGCTCCTGGGGGAGGTGGGAGCGGGGCACGGACCAGGTAAGGGAGGGGTGTGACCAATAAAGTTTGGGGACAACTGCTTTAACTGGTTCCTTATCCACCTTTCAGTTCTTGCATTAATCCCCATCTTCTCCAATTTAATTAATAATTTCCCATGTGGAATTATCTCAAATGCATTATTGAAATCCAGGCACATTAGATCTACTGCATTTCCTTGGTCTTCAAAATTAGTTGCCTTCTCAAAGAAAGAGATCAGGTTGGTCTGGCATGATCTACTTTTTGTAAAATCATGTTATATTTTATCCCAATTCCCATTTACCTCTGTGTCCTTAACTACTTTCTATTTCAAAATTTGTTCCAATACCTTGAATACAATGGAGGTCAAACTAACAGGCCTGTAGTTTCGCAGATCACTTTTTCTCTTTTTCTTAAAAATAATAACTATATTAGTAACCCTCCAGTCTTAGGGTATGACTCCCTTAGTTTACAGATTAATTAAAAATCCTTGCTATTGGGCTTGCAGTTTCATGTGCCAGTTCTTTTAATATTCTTGGATGCAGATTATTCAGCCGCCTCCCTCCTCCCCCGATTTAGCCCCATTAAGATGTTTGAGTTTGACATCCACCTCTGAGGTGGTAATTTCTACTTCCATTGCCTCATTTCCATTTGCCACACTGTCACTACCCCAAAGCTCCTCATGACCCTCATTAAAACTGAGGCAAAATATTTGTTTAGGTATTGGACCATGCCTAGATTATCTTTGATCTCCATCCCATCCTCAGTGCTGATTCGTCCCACTTCTTCTTTCTTTGTTTTCTTTCTGTTTATATAGCTATAGAATCTCTTACATAGTTTTTAATTTCCCTTTCAAGGTCCAACTCTGCTTGGCTTTTGGCAATTGTCTTTCCTTACACTTTCTGACCTCCAAGAAGTAGCTTTTCTTGCTGATCCATCCCGTCTTCCATTCCTTGTAGGTTTTCGGCTTTCTCTTAATATTCTATTTGAGATGCTTGCTCATCCAGCTTTGTCTGCTACCCTTACCTGCAATTTTTTCCCCTTTGCTTGGGATGCAGGCTTCAGATAGTTTCTGCAACTTTGATATAAAATAATTCCAAGCTTCCTCCAAATCCTTGAGTTCTTCTGTCCAGTCCACTTCCCTAATTAATTTCCTTAATGTTTTAAAGTTTGCCCTTTGGAAAGTAATGACCCTAATTGCGGATCTATATTTGTTTCTTTCTATTTAGTTTAAGATGAATTAGGTCATGATCACTTGAACCAAGTTTGTTCCCTACAACCTGTTCTTCTGTGAGGTTGTCATTACTCACCAATAACAAATCTAAAATGGCATCACCTCTTGTAGGTTCAGTAACTATTTGATGAAGAAATCTGACAGCTATCACAGAAATCTGGACCCTACTATTATTAATAGCACTTGTACTCCAGTCTATAGCTGGAAGTTAAAGTCTCCCATAATTACACAATTCCCAGAGAATTTATTTCATTAAAAGTATAAGAGGTTCCTATCCATATATAGATCGGATCTGGGGGTCTCTTTAGCATACCCCAAGCACTACTTCACGGGAGCCTCTGGTAGCTTTCTTCCTCAAAGTGATTTTAACCCAATCAGACTCTGTTTTCTCCATTCCATCACTTCTAATTTCTTTATAGTCTATCTCATCATTAATATGCATTGCTACTCCACCACCTTTACCTTTATTTCTGTCTTTCCTGAATAGCACATACCCTTCAATCCCTGTACTCCAGTCATGACTACTATTCAACCATGTGTCTGTTATGCCTATAATATCTGGTTTCACTTCCTGCACCATTAATTCTAATTCCTCCATTTTGTTACACGGTTTCCTTACAAACATCTTAATTGTTTCTGCTTGGCTTTGTCCAGATTTCTCACCCAATTAGGTACAGTAATTCTACTGACAGTGTCACCTGCCTGACTGTGAGCTTATCTTTTGTTGGCACTATATTTCCTCTTAATGTCTATTCTCTTACCCACTGCTATTCTGTTCTCCATTGCTGTATTCTATCTTTTTTCATTTTCCTCCTGGTCAATATTAGAATCAGGTGTGGAGATTACATGAACATCTCTCAACCATCTCCCCTGAGTTCCTAGTTTAAAGCTCTTTTAATCTGTTGTGCCAGCCTCCATACTAGAAGTCTATTTCCCTCCCTACTCAGGTGGAATCATGAGAACAGTTGTCTGTCCATGAATGCCTCCCAGTGTTAAACATCCAAAAGCCCTCATTATAGCACCACTGCCCGAGCCATCTGTTGAACATCATAATCTTGTCCCACTTTAGTTCCTTTCTCTAGGGAAATTTAGAATCCCACTGAAGATCACATGAGCCTCCATTTCTTTAAGTGTCTTCCCTAGCCTGGCATAGTCTCCTTTGATGTGTTCCAGTGAGAATCTAGCTGTATCATTTGTTTCCACATGAAGAACAACCAGTGGATTCTTTCCTGCTCCCATTGGGATCCTCTTCAGCCTGAGGTCCGCTTCCTATATTTTAGCTCCCGGCACACCTCACACACTTCAGTTTTCTGCATCAGCTCTGTGACAGGCCTGTCTGCTCTTCTTAGTAGAGAGGCACCAATCACATAGATGTGTCTCTTCTTGGTGTTGGTGTGATTCTCTGGCCTTCCTCCTGTTCTTTCTGGCTGCATGTCCTCTTCTGCATGTCATCCTCTATCCTCCTGGGGCTGAACTCTGGCTCTCTCCCTTGACTCTTCCCGTCTTCTTGTAGGACTTTTCTCTACTTCATTGCCCTCCCACCTTCTGTTACTGCCTGCTGTGCTCCTCCTTCATTTTCCAACTTGGCAAACCTGGTCCTGAGCTCTATTTCTCCTTCACTTGCCTTTTTGTCTGTCTGGTTCTCATAGTCACATGCTTCTGCTGGCCTCTTTCCTCATCCAGCAGTCTACCCTCACAGTCCTCCAGTCCAGCTTGCCTCTGCAAGTCTTGACTTTTTTCCTTTCACCTCCTCTTGCCTTCCCATCATCTGCTTGAATCACCTTTGAAACTCAACCATAGTTTCCATCTAAATCTCAGATCTTGTCTTCAGTCAGCTTTATCAGGTGTCACTTCATACACATGAAGCTCTTTTTGGGTACCCGCTCCAGGATAACGTACATCCCGCAGCTTCCACATCCAGTCATCTTCGTTGTATCTGCCATTCCTTGGGTCACTACCACTGCTGACACTGATGACTTAAGTAGGACCCAGAAACCCAGAAATAGTTTTGTCCCCTAACCACTGTAGTTCTTGGGCTCTTCAATTGGCTGGAAAGAAAAAAAAATCAGTGTTTATGTTGGAAAAACAAATATTTGTAGCTTTTGAATGTCGATGCAATGTAACAAAAACTAATCCAGTTTAACATTCAGCAAATGTTAATGTGTAACGCAAAAATAGAGCTATTAAGTTCCCTCCCTAGATGCTCTTGCTGTTTTATTTCTCTCTTGTCCAAATTCTATTTGACATCCAATTTAAAATCCAAAAGAGGTAATGAAAGCCCTTAGCATGATGACTGCGGAATAGCAATACAGTATGACATTTAATGGAATGGACATTTTCATAAAAATGCTTTTCAGCTGTTCATTGTTGTCTTTGTACATTTATTTTGTCAATTAACTTAAACATTTCTTATGCTAATATTAAGTCACCTGTTTCCCTGATGTTTTTTTCTTGTTACTGTGATGGTCGGTGCCACCCGTTAAGGCTTTATGGAAATATGCTTATGTACGTGTATATATATAATATAACTAGAATGTGTTGTATGCTACATATGCCATGTAACATATCTCTGTAAAGGTTATGATCTACTGAATCCATTAATCCTATTTGTAGGCATGTATCATTTTTGTATTCGAAGTTATGAATATTGGCTGCATACTCGTTTGATTCTGAGTAGGCCGTAGTGAAGCAGTTGGTCAGCTTCCTGAGAAAAGACTATTCTCAGTAAGTGCCCAATCAAGAAAGACTTAAGCCAACAATGAACTTGGAGACACCAATCCACATCTGGGCTTTCCCAGGAATGTGGCTTGGCTGGTAAGGAACTCAGTCATGCCTGGACATGTGATTTACCCAGGCGACTCCAAAACTCCATTTTGTAGCTGGACTTTGCATAGGAGAGAGGAGGGGGTCTCCACCCACAAGAGAGAGTCTATTTAAGCCCGTGGGAGACTCCTCCATTTGGTCTTCAGCTGGCTAAAGAGAGAGCCTCTCCACCTTCAAAGATACCCAAAAGAAACTGGAACAAAGGACAGTAACTGCAAGGGGTGTGCGTGATTGCTGGACCCAGACTAAAAAAAGATTAATCTATAAAAGAAGCATTCTGGAATTGGTGAGGATTTTATCTGTATTCAGTTGGATTAGACATAGGCTGGTGTGTTTTATTTGATTTTACTTGGTAATTCACTTTGTTCTGTCTGTTACTACTTGGAACCACTTAAATCCTATTTTCTGTATTTAATAAAATCTCTTTTTACTTATTAATTAACCCAGAGTATGTGTTAATACCTGAGGGGTGGGGTGGGGAAACAGCTGTGTATATCTCTCTATCAGTGTTATAGAGGGCGAACAATTTATGAGTTTACCCTGTAAAATGGATTTATTTGACCCCATTGGGAGTTGGGCATCTAAGTGTTAAAGACAGTTACACTTCTGTAAGTTGCTTTCAGGTTAAGCCTGCAGCTGTGGGGCAAGTAATTCAGACCCTGGGTCTGTGTTGGAGCAGACAGGTGTGTCTGCCTCAGCAAAACTGGGTGCTGGGGTCCCCAGCTGGCAGGGAAAGCAAAGGCAAAAGTAGTCTTGGCATATCAGGTGTCAGCTCCCAAGAGGGTTTCTGTGATCTAACCCATCACAGTTACTTCACTCAAAGACCTAATGGTTCAGGGTTTCTTAGGTCCTAGAAAAATGTTGATATATCATATTGTTCATATGCATCATAATCATCTTGTGAAGGAATCTCTAGTTAACTTCATACATTGCTTTGCTACTTTCTGAACATGTATGAAGTTAACCTTTTGTTGTTTGCTTGTTTTGTTTTTGAATTCCTATCTAGTGGGGAAGCCCGTTTTCTATATTCTAAGTGCCAGATTCTGCCACCATTGTTCACACTGAAAAGTACCTTAGTTCAGTAGTACCAGGGAAGTCAAAGGGACTATTGGACAAATGTGCTGCTCAGTGTCAGTGTAACAGTATCAGAATCTGTCCCTAAACTAATACCCTCCCCTTGAATATCTACAACCCATTACCCCACGTAGCTATGGCTCATACCATCTTGCAAATAGCTCAGATTAATAAGAGGGAAACTGAGAATCTTGAAAACTCCTTTTTACTGTATCTGTGATAATGTGTATTTATATTAGCCTGTGTGAAACATTTAGAACAGTACAATTACCAATAAAAATACCATGTGACTAGTTCCCAAATGCTGGAACCGAAATTAGAGCAACCCATTTTACATTTTGATGCTCAGTTTGATGCTTCCCAGCAGCAAATAGGTGAGGTGAACAGGAAAATGATAATCTTCCTTCCTGTGAAGGCAGGAGAGACTGAGAGCCAAAACAGCTAAAAGCTTGGGCTGATGGGATGAAAGGGAGAGAGGAGATAATGTCAAATGGAGTTATAAAGATCCACACAGTAATCACAGGATGATTTAGGGGAGCTGTTACATCAGCACAGTGTTTACTTGGACCAAAATATTGTCATCACCCATATTGACATAAAGCAAATATAGCAAAGCAACATAAAGACACTGAACCAAGATTACTTGTAGCTCTTTGTAGCTACCTTTGAAGTAGCTCTCCAGCTTTTCAAAGGTGAGAACCACTGATAGACATAATACACTGTGATGTTGCACTCTATATGATTTTATAAAAATATGCTAATGTAACTGGAATATGCTTCATACAAAAGGTCTCTTGTAAAGTATCATTACAAAGCTTATAATCTACTGAGTGTGATCATCCTGTTTGTATAAATGTACCACTCTTGTCTCTGAAACTAGAAATATGAAATATAACTCTGAGGGTCTATTGTAATTATGCAAAGTGTGGGTCATTAATGGTGGTTTGGAATCTTGATGACTCCCATTAACCAGGACAATTGACTGCAGATGGCTCTGTTTTACCTGTACGTTTTCCTGTATAGGTGTGTGCTGGCAAGTGGGTAATGAAGTCTTACAATGACATGTGATCATGTCACCTGAACTGGAATCCATCTTTAACCTGTTGTCTTTCCATTGAGAAGGAGGGGTGGGAACCCAAAGAGGGACAAAGGATTCCCACCTTATGCAAAAGATATATAAATGGGTGGAACAGAACAAAGTGGGAGGAGCCATCATGAGGAATCCCCTAGCTACCACCTGAGCTGGAACAAGGACTGTACCAGAGGAAAGGATTGTGCCCAGACTAGGAAGGTGTCCATTCTGTGAAAGAAACATATTGAAACATCTCTGAGGGTAAGATTATCTGTATTCAGTTTCTTACTGTATAAGGCATAGACTTGCGTGTTCTATTTTATTTTGCTTGGTAATTCACTTTGTTCTGTCTGTTACTACTTGGAACCACTTAAATCCTACTTTCTCTATTTAATAATATCACTTTTATCTATTAATTAACCCAGAATATGTATTAATACCTGGGGGGGGGCAAACAGTTGTGCATATCTCTCTGTCAGTGTTGTAGAGGGTGAACAATTTATGAGTTTACCCTGTATAAGCTTTATACAAGGTAAAACTGATTTATTTAGGATTTGGACCCCATTGGGAGTTGGGCATCTGAATGTTAAAGACAGGAACACTTCTGTAAGTTGCTTTCAGTTAAGCCTGCAGCTGTTTGGGGCAAGTAATTCAGACCCTGGGTCTGTGTTGGAGGAGACGGGCGTGTCTGGCTCAGCAAGACAGGGTGCTGGGGTCCCGAGCTTGGCAAGGAAAGCAGGGGCAGAAGTAGTCTTGGCATATCAGTTGGCAGCTCCCAGGGGGGTTCTGTGATCCAACCCATCACATACACATCAGAGTTTATATAAGTAAAAAAAAAGAAAAGGCTGGATGAGGGAGAGAGTTGAGGCAGTGTGGAGGAATAATCTAATAGTTTTGTTACACTACAAATTCAGACATATTATTCTAGTGACTCCAGTAATGTCAGTTTCTGTCTTTAACAGAATGAACATTGTTCTGCTGAATTCCATATCAATTTTTTAACTTCTGCAGTATTTTGACTGCTGGTAGAGCTGCCCTCAATGCAGGTCCTGGGCCTAGACAAAGATGGCTGCTGTGCTCACTGCAGTAAACGACTATTCTGTTTGTGTGCTCTCCCAATCCCTAGAGTGCTCAGGTTTGCTCTAGCCTGTGGAAGTCCCAAAGCAGTGCCCCAGCCACACCCAGTCCCCCCCCACCTGCTCCCCTGTACATATCCCAGAATGCTCCCTATCAGGAAGGGACCTGGGAGCAGGTGTGGAATCGAGCCAGCTGTTCTGGTTTTGTCACCTGGCAATCCCCCTACAATGGGGGAATCCTCAGATGCCTACTTAAGGCTGCTTTATGCCCTCATTTATATAAATGAAGAGGAGCAAAGGGACCGTAACAGAGACCAGGATCTGGCCCTCCGTTTACTGATGTCAAAAAAAAAAAAATACTGTCCTTTACAGTGAGTAGATTGACATAATGGTAAAATAAACATAGAGTAATACAAGAAGGTTTCTTTATTTCCCATGGAGTACTGAATTCCTAAATGTATCTAAAGTGGTCAATAAGAGAAATAGAGTGAAAAAGGTTCAAGTTCTGTCTGAAGCTAGTAGCGTGGGCATATTACAAAGAGTTATTTGTTTGATAGGGTTTTGAGGGAAGATTTGGCAAATAGTTGCTGAGGCAAAATGTTAGCTACTTTTGATTTTTGAAGACAATGTGCTGGTAGTGCTAATGTATTTCAGTTTATGCTGCGCGGTGATTAGTGAAAGTTGAATTGTTGCCAGGGTACCAATGGTTTTGTATGGGCAGTCTTTTTTTGTTTGTTTGTTTTAAGTGTCAATCTAAAAAATATATATATAGCAGCTGACAGAGATTGTTACTTACCTGAAGGATGAGAAGCGTGTGGTTCTAAGACAGGAAGATTTGAGATTTACGCTCCTTGTTGTTTCAGACATCTGAGTGTGCATACAGTCCAAAATAGTGACAACCATGCAATTGTAAGTAGCCATTAATTTGTTACAATGTCATGTACTAACACACTAACCTGCATGAATGCTGTGAAAAATTTTGCACCTGCCTTCAAGACTCGCTAGAGCATGACTTCTCACTCATCTTGATAGCGGGTGGAAAAATCTGACAACTCCCTTGCTAGTGTTTTGACAATTTCACTACTGAGCAGAAAAGTAGTTTTCAACACCCGTGGGGGTGTTTATTAAAAAAAAAATGGTCCAGAATAGTCCTTTATTCTGCCACACATTAGGGCTGTTGAGGATGAGCTAATAAAGCAGTGAATCAAGATTTCCTGCACACCCTTGTCAAATCAGTCTCTGAAATTACAGTACTGAGACTTTAAAAAGAATCAACACATTCTACATGAGCACTGGTCCATTTTCCAACTCCTTTATAAATATTTAATTTTTTTATCTTGTTTGTTATGTGACTGACAAACAGTGAGCAAAATTCTGTCAAACTAGTTTAATCACTAAACTTGGGTGAGATTTTCTTGGCATTGTTATGATTATTGGGTAGAATTTCAGAAACAACTAAGTGATTTAGGAGCAAAGTCCTAAGTCCCACTTGATTTACTATTGTTATAATTTTGTAATCATTGTTGCTATATTTAATGCATTATTAATGGTTTTACTGTGCAATAGTGTTTACTGCTCTTGTCACAATAAACACAAATTTGCAAGACACCCTCCCCCACATGGACTTAGTGTCTTGTTCCTGGATTCTGTGGCAGTCTACTGCAGTAGACAGGGAATTTTGTGTCAGCTTCATTTAATTCTAAAAATAGGAGCTTTAAAATTAATCAAATATGAAAATGATTTTTGTACTAACTACGTATGACTGCATTGTAGGGGCTGTTTAGCGGGAAACTGGAGCCCATTTGCAGCTTAGTAGGACAGGTTGTATGGAGCTTTCAGCATTGGGGAGACATGACACAGTCTGGCATTTCAGGGTAAATATGCTAACTCAATGATTCTGTTAAGATGATCAGCAATGAAATGGTTAACAATGCTCACATGTCAGTTGTTATGTTCAGGTTAAAAATAGATTGAAATAAATGGGGCAATTGAACCTCTTTTAGAGTTATTGTTTCAGACTGTCTGCTGACTTGGCTTTACTGAATCAGTTTCAGTCAGTTCACCTTCAGACTTTCTTCAGAAGCATGAAAGCTTGAAACATAATTCTGCCACATGGGGTGGATCCCACAGCAAGATCTATGGCCATAGGTTTTGTAGAATAAATAGCGACAATTAATTAATGGTTGTAAATGGTCCTAATCTTTTGAACTTTTGATGAAAATGTTTCAGACAGCTCTGATTTGGAAATGACTTGGAGATTCTTGAGAATTACAATAGTAATTTTTATAGATCAGGAACTGCAAAGGGGTATAACACGCATGAACATGTGCAGATATATACGCCAAGCCACATCCCTTAGCATACCTTAGCACATCCCCACATCTTTGCATATTCTTCTTTGCAGGAGCTCAATTTGCCAGGGATCTATTGCATCAGACTTGTCTCAGGTAGGTTATAGGCAAAGCTACAATGAGCAGGGTGTATATGTGTCCATCTATGTATGATGGGAAGATGCTAAGCCAATTCACCTCTACTAGCCCAAATTCATCCATATATCCAAGATCTCCTCTACCTGCCTCCTCTGTGGAACCACATTCATTGATTTAGCTGCTTGTGGGAGGTTACTGGCTTTGCAGGGGCTCCCTGTCCCTCCTGATGCTACAAACTGTATGTTGTCCTCCTCAGCTCATTCTCATTTAACTTCCCCTCACCTATATGGCATTACAGAGTTCTACTCCCTCTGCACTGTCCCCACAGCAACAGACTATGAGTGTATGCATTGGGTTTACATGGGCTGCAAGAGAATATGAGGCAGCACTGGGGAAAGGAGGGTGCAAGGAGGCAAGTGGAGACATAATGGGCAAGAAACAAAGAGAATGGGTATTGATTGTAAGCCCTTCAGGATAGGGACTGTCTATCTGTGTTTGCATGGTGTCCAGGACAATGGGGTCGCTGTTCTGATGGCGGCCTTTGGAAACCACTGTAATATAAATGTTAAAAAAGAATTGAGGGCGCTGGGCTACATGTGTAGAAATAGTGTCTGTGTGTATGCATATAGAACTAGGGAAATATGAACTGAGGAGAGAAAGAACTGGAGGGATGGGAGAGGAGGTTGTGGAGGAAAGAATTAGGAGCAAAAAACAGAATGAAAAATAGAAAGTAGGGGGAAAATGGGAAGTCAAAAAATGAAAGAGAGACGGGTAGGCAACTTGTGGGAACATAGAGAAAACAGATGATGCAAAAAATGCACCAGAACCTAGTACGAGTGATTGCGGGGAGGGGAGACAGGTTGTCAGTTATTGAGCCATCACAAGATTGAGAACCAATGTGAAACGGTCCTGATGCTGAAAGGACTAAGATATGTGTTTAATACTATAGTAGTGGGAGTACTCGTAGCATGCAGAAATATGCATATATGTGGTTTTGCAGAATCAGGACCTTCATGTGTATGGACATAAATATTTTCAAAAGGAGAGGCTGTTGTATGAAAAAAGTTCCACACTACATGTTGAATAATATTGAATGAACTCTGCTGAATTTTTTTTGTAATCAGATTCCAAATATCACAAATCTATCAAGACTCCTGGAGAAACATAATACTGAAAACTGAATTTTCAAAGGGCCTTCTTTTTATACACTAGTTGGCTACTTTTCTATATGGGACGATAAATAACATGGGGGCCATGCCAGCCTGAAGGTCTGTATAAGTTCACCTGTTTGATCTCCATTGATTTAATATTTTGTAAAGCTTCAGTTTTTTTATAGTGAATTGGGCTGGATAAACAGAACCCCATGTGTGCATCTGTACAGCCAACATAATAAGACAGGCTGTTTTGTGAGGAGTGGCTAGCATTCCACCGCATAAAGGAAAACTACAAGGAAGAAACTTTAATAGCAACACTATAGCATGATGGAGATGCCCACTGCCGTATCAATAGCTTGCATTGGCAGGGATCCACTGCAGTGACATAAGGTTGCCTGTAATGAAATTCTAGTTTTACGACTATTACCAACTGATGTGGGTATAGATACCAACAACCTATTAGAGATTGAAGGTACTGTCCCTCAAAAATATTACAGAGCCAGACACTGCAATTACTTTTATAATGTACCAGCGTGGTAGTCAGAAGCCAAGCCTAATGCTTTAGTGCCCATAAAAAGATACAAACCCATTGTATAAAGGAGCCCACTTGAAACATATTTCCCTTGCTGATCTAATAACAATCTATTTGCCATTTCTTCCTGACAACAATGGCTCCCTTAATGTGCATACTGCCAGATGAGATTTTAGGGGGGGAAACTAGGTTAGGCTACTAAAATATGTATAAATTTATTGTTTCATATAGAAAATCATGCAAATATGACTGGCCTTTAATCTCTCTGTCTACTTTAATTTATAAGAACTGTGATTTCTTCTTCCAATTTGGCTATGGGCCATGAAAAGTAATAGCTGATAAGAAACATTATTCAGGATAGATAAAAATGTTTAATGATAGTGCCCACATAACTTCTGAGATTATGTAATAGCTTTTGTTTTACAAGGGCTAATTATAGAATTAGACTATATGCTCCACTGATAATATATAATAATTACAATAGATAACCTTTAGAAGGAATAGTTTGACTTACATATATCGTAGAATTTCTCAGCCTTAGACACCAGAAGTAGTTTCAGTATTGGAATACGTTTTTTTAAATGTATTGATGAAGAAAAGTAGGAATTCAAGATTTTTTTTTTAAGTGAGGATCTATCCTATCAATAAATATTTTCTCATCAATAGATTCCATCCTTTAAAACCCATCCCAAATATACTTTTCACCTGTTTTATTATACAATAAATAATGCATACCATGCCAAACCATCGTAATTTTAAAATAAAGCGTATGCTTCAAAAGAGGAACTGAACAGTTAGGTTGAAATGACCTGTATAGCACAGGACATAGCACTTTCCCGAAATAATTTCTAGACCAGATCTTTTAGAAAAACATCTGATCTTGATTTAGAAATCACACCCCCATAGTCCACACTACAGCTCCCAATCTTCTAGCCCAGTAGTTCTCAACCGTTCCAAACTACTGTACCCCTTTCAGGAGTCTGATTTGTCTTGCGTGCTCATAACACAAGAATAAGGGGTCATCAAATGAAATTAATAGGCAGCAAGTTTAAAACAAACAAAAGGAAGTATTTTTTCACACAACGCAGTCAACCCGTGGAACGCCTTGCCAGAGGATGTTGTGTAGGCCAAGACTATAACAAGGTTCAAAAAAGAACTAGATAAATTCATGGAGGATAGGTCCATCAATGGCTATTAGCCAGGATGGGCAGGGATGGTGTCCCTAGCCTCTGTTTTCCAGAAGCTGGGAATGGGTTATGGGATGGATCACTTGATGATTACCTTTTTTGTTCATTTCCTCTGAGGCACCTGGCATTGGCCACAGTCGGAAGACAGGATACTGGGCTAGATGGATCTTTGGTCTGACCCAGTACAGCCGTTCTTATGTTCTTAATTACATAATGTAAATAGCACTCCACAGAATACTTAGTTTACAAACACCATGCTTGAGATTTTCAAAACAGTCTAGAGGATATAGACACATCTTCTATAAAATTAATGGAGGGTAGACTATTTTGAAAATCTCTGCCAATATACCTGATTCTTTTCCTCATGTCAGTGTAAAGTAAATTTGTAACTCCAGTGACATCCATAGTGTTAGCCCTTTAAAACTTGCGTAAGGAGAATCAGAATTGATGGCTACTAATGTCTGCAGTGTTGTTGTAGCCATGTCAGTCCCAGGTTATTAAAGACACAAGGTGGGTGAGGTAATATCTTTTATTGGACCAACTTCTATTTGTGAGAGAGACAAGCTTTCGAGATTACGTAGAATAAGAGCTCCGTGTAATCTTGAAAGCTTGTCTCTTTCACCAACAGAAGTTGGTCCAATAAAAGATACTACCTCAGCTACTAATGTGCACATCCACACCTAATAGACATCATGTAAGCCCCTAGAATGATGAGAAAAAGATACTCTTTGAGGATAAATTTCATTCCAAAGTGAAATTCACTGCTGTGCACTAGACCTGTGCAAAACCTGTGAACCACTTAAGTTTTATATGAATCCTGTGAATAGTAGTGAATTTTAGTTCTCCCTACCCCAATGCTTTAGTGTCCTCTGCAAGCCTTGTATATCATTAAGTCCTACTTACGCCTTTAGCTTAGGATATAAGTGGAACCTATGGCCTTGGTCAGACTCTTTGCTGATGTAACCTTCACCCTTAAAATCCTCAAAGGAGCCACAGCTGTGGGGATTGATCATATTATCAATAGAGATCTCAGTGATAATCAAGTTGGTTTCCAATTCAATCAAATATTTTTTTTTTCCCCTTGGTCTTTCCTCCCTCAAAGCCCTGGACAGGAATCCCATGTTGTGAAGTCTATAAACTCCAACAGATGAAGAATATGCTGTGGAGCTGCTGCTTTTCCTTTCTCTCATCTTCTGCTCCAGTATACTCTAGCTTCTGCTCCCATTTCCGCATGTGATGGGAGAAGAGCATCAGGTCCTTAGTGTTTGAAACCATGAGTTTTCTGTTTACTTAAAACCATTACTGTATGATCACTGCTTTTAGGCAGAAGACTTTTGAATTCATTATGATGTATTAATGTTTTCAAACATTCTAACGTAACACGCTATATGGCTTGTAGCTAAATAAAACTTTTATACCAATGTTTCAAAATTGCATAGGAAAAACGAGATCCTCTCTCGGTAATGAGACCAGTATCTTAGAATATAGGCACCTGAAGGTAATGAATAACAAGTCTAATACAATAATATGTAATCCATTAAAGAAGGCAGGTATAATAGCTCTTACTTAGTGAATTAATTGATCTGACATGTAGATGTAATATTTTTTCTAAAAGCAGATTTGCCAGTAGCAAATTGATGAGGCTGCTTAAATTTGATGGTGTTTCTACCTCACGTTCCAAAGTTTGAAAGAGGAAGAGGAAACTTATGATCTTTTTCCAGTCATGTTTAAATAATTCATTTGCCTTTTTACTATTCAAAGCGTATCAAGAAAGAGAAATATCCAGCCTGTTGGATTTGCTTTCACAGCTGATGATATTAACTGTGGCTATGAAACATCAATTATTGAGCTCATTTTTTGGATCAGCCCATTTAGTTGTTACTGTTTAGTGTTGAGAATACGACAATTCTGTATAATTTTCCATGGTGTACAATGCATTCATTTGTTATGCATCAAGATGCAAGGAATGAGACTGTTGATGTGAATTGGAGAAGAGATCTAGATCAAGAGCTGCGGACTAGAACAAGTGATATTTTTAAATAGTTTTCAGCATTCCAAATGTAACCAGGCTTCTTTCAGCTCCAAGTTAATTTGTTTTAAAAACAAATAACAGTAGAACCTTGTTTATCCAAATGGAGTGGAGGGGGAAGGGGAACTGTGGCTCCATTGAAGCCAATGGCAAAACTTGCATTGACCCAGGATTTCAACTATATAATCCTTAAACCACTTAAATCAGGTTTCAGCTAAGAGGAAGAATTTTCATGGACAGTGATGCCCACCAGGATACGTAACCTAAATTGAGTTGAGAGCTTTTATGCTTTGTACTACTTAGATACAGCATTCTCAATCAGGGGAAAAGGTGTTTTAGTAGATTAAAACTCGCACAGTTGAACACCTCAACTCAAACGTTGTTAGGTCACAAATAAAATCAAGTTAGGTGGTTGCACCTTTGTTGAATTTGTTCAAATCACATAATTACCATGTGGTATGGATACCATTTTCAGTCTCTAATTAGGCAGTGCTCATGACTAAGGTTAGCAAGGGCGTTGTTATTCAGGAATGATGTGATACGGCAGAGCTTTGTGTAGAAATTTGCAAGGGGCTGTTAAGAGCCAGTGCTGTTATTTCCTGGCTTTCATCAGCTCTTAATTTACCCCCACATTCAAATTTTAAAAAGGGGAAAAAATTACTTTTGACCAGGCAGAACACAGGCATCTTTGGAAGTATTTTTTACTCCTTATCCCGAACCCTGCTCTCAGTTACACCTGTGCAATATAGTGGAGTGATTCTGCAGGTACAGCAGTGTATGAAACAGAATCTGGCCCGCTTAACATTTTGTTTCATTAAAATATTTGTCTTTGTCACTGCTTTTTTACATGGTTTCTCCAAAGCAGAATGTGAACCCAATATTCACATCAAACCCTTGAACCCGTGATGTCTGAATGGATTTGAAAATAGGCAGAACAAGCTCATCTGAATGCAATGGCTGCAGTACATCTAAGGGGAGAGATCAGGAACTACTGAGCATGTGAAAAAGAGCAGTGAATCAGTAGGAGAGAAATTCAGAGTGAAGCTGTGGAATCTTGGAGAAAGGATTTTATAGATCCGGTATTTAACAGGTCCATATGCCGATGTACCTCCTGCAAAGGATAGAGTGTTCAGAATTATGGGTGTCTGTAATTCATACCTTTTGTTTTGGTGAAATTCTGCTTGGAACTGTTTGATTCTTCCCTCTCCCAATTTTTGCTTTATGCTGAGTTTTGCTGCAATGGCTATATTCTCATTGAAAATAAACATTTTCAATACCCAAACCACTTTTACTCAAAAAAGGCCTGCTTAGTGGACATGTTCAGTGAAATTGTGAGAAATCTAGCATTTTGTCATGAATATTTTGAACACCTCTGTTCAGAAACTAATTCCTTTTCTAGTCTCTTTCCCCCGTCAAGGCAGGGGAATTGTTTACTGGAGTGCTGAAACACACGGTGGTCACTTAGGCATTTCATCTTTGTCACAGCGCAGCACAGAATCGCTGATTAGAATGTCATGGAGAAAGCTGAGGATAGAACTCTATACCCCTTGGTACAAAAGTACTGTCACTTTGGAGCTTTTGAAAAATTTACCACAGGTTCCTGCCACTTAAGCTCAAGAGGCATTTAGCCACCAGCAGTTGAGTGATTTTGATTTCATCCTATAGAGGGCAATGATATTCATATATGCACTGGGCAGTTCATTTACAGTATATTCAAGAAGGATGTTGATAAATTGAAGAGGGTTCAGACAAGAACCATGAGAATGATGAAATGATTGGAACACATATCTTACTTAGACTGATAAACTACAGGAGCTTACTCTATTTATCTTAACAAAGAGAAGGTTAAGGATTGACTTGATTTCAATCTATAAGTATCTACCTGGGGAACATATTTTAATAACGGCCTCTTCAGTCTAGCAAAGAAAGGTATAAAACAATCCAATGGCTGGAAGATGAAGCTAGATAAATACAGACTAGAAATAAGTGTACATTTTTCACACAGAGGGTAATTAACCATTGGTATAGTTTATAAAGGGCCATGCTGGAATCTTCATCACTGACCATTTTTAAATCAAGATTGGATGCTTTTCTAAAAGATATTCTGTAGGCATTAATTAATTAGTAGGCATTATTTTGGGGAAGTTCTATGACCTGTGTTACACAGGAAGTCAGACTACATGATCACAATTATCCCTTCTGCCTTTGGAATCTATGAATCTAGCACTTTGCCCAAGCTCTTTTTGAATCACAAACAATGGGACTTCAGTATCTTCAGGTTAGTGTCTCCTTAGTGACATCCTTAGTGTCTCTATTGCAGGGGTTCAGCCCCAGGATGGGGGGCCTGTAACCTGAGCCCTGCCACCCAGGGCCATTCAGCCCCGGGCCCCACCAAATCTAATGCCAGCCATGGCGACCGCATTAAAACAGGGTCGCAACCCACTTTGGGGTCCCAACCCACAGTTTGAGAACTGTTGCTTTATTGTAATCTCAGAAAGTTTATCTTATCTTGATATTCATCCTAAATTTTCATTTTCATTTGCTTAATTTCATCTCATTAGTCATAATTACACCACAAGTTGCACAAATAATGTTCTTCACCTTGGTATTTAAGATTTCCCTAAATCTTTAAGCTCTCCCTTTTGCTAACGGAACCACTGTTTGGGACTTGGAAACTAGGGTGGACAAACTGTTAGATGAAATAATGCAACCTCTGTTAGCATAATACTGCCCTCTATTGAATGGAATCAGAACTGTTCTGTTATTTGTAACGAGCACTCCATTACATCAGGAATCAAACTTAGGTTAGAAGTGTCCAAAGAATATGCATTGGTTGTAATGTTTACTTAATTCCGAGCAGTTCATGAACTTCATAGTTCTAACTCATTACAAATCACAACTGCTATTATTTTACTTGACTTGTATCCACTAGGCTGTGTAAACAGCATTGGGTTTAAATATATTTTTTAAAGTAAAATTATAATAGAAAACACTTCAGATCTTTAGCAAGAAACACCATAATAAATCATACACTTTGGTATGATTTATGATTTTCTTGAACTTTTGAGACAAATCGCTGCATTAAAGTGTTTTTAACAGCTTGCTGAGTACTGTTTTCTGTCATTAACTCTCATTGCTTAATTGGAAAAGTGTGGTGCTGCACTGTTCCATTAAGAACTGAACCTCCAGTGCATAAACAAATATCTTTTAATAACCACATAAAATACTAGGTTCTTGTTAAAACATGGAGCAAGTCGTTTGCATCATGGAAGTTTAGAAGCGATAAGAGCACTTTGCACAAGGAAGTCTTACAAGGGCGTGGATTGTTGTTGTTCTTGCCTCTACATCATGAATCCCATTTATTTTTTAGAGGTAATTTTCCCTTCTCAGTCAGTTACTAGCATGCTTATGAATCTGTTGATCCATTAAGGGCATGAAACAAACTCTGATGCTCTCATCCCCAGAATATTTAATTTTTTATTCTATAGTGCTGTCATAAAACATGGGCACCTTACATTGCAAATTAAATGAGAGGTTTTCATGCCTCATTGAAGTCTGTGCTTTAAATTCATCTTTGAATGGTGAGACCACACAATATTTGAAATTACAATAATCTCAGGAATGGTTATTTAAAGAGTTACAAATGTGGAAACCCAAGATCTTTAATAAGTTATATTTTGGAAATAATATACCACATACTTGGCTCTTTATCACATGGGTTAGCAATGAATTATTTTCTATATAGTATTTTATCCTCTCTTCATTGATTCCCATTATGAGTTCTTGACAATGATTCTTTTAAATATCTGTCTGTTACTGTCACAACAGTTAGGACCTGATTCTGAAGAGACATAAGCATACATGTAATTTATCATTGGGAAGTCAAAGGGTCTAGTCACATGTGCAAAGTTATGCATGTGATTCAGTCTTTGAAGGATTGGGCCCTGGATTTGTATACTAGAGAGGTGAATGAACAGATCGTCCTCCATCAGTGTTCAAACCCCTTTGGCTGATGCTAAAGAATAATGCATAAAGAGCAAAATCCTGCAATCCTTACTCAGACAACTACAATGGGATTTTTGCTGATGTAAGGACTTCAGGATTTGACCTTACCTAATAGTTATTAAAGAAATCAGCCATTTTCTTAGAACTTTTCATAACAAATCTTATGTAAAAGTTTTTCGGTAGGAATAAACTTCTATTAATAAAATGTGTTGGCACGTAAACATACTAGATGAGGGTTTGGTCTTTTTCAGGTATTGGTGACTGTCTGTTTGTTTAGGCAGACTGTTTGATTCAGTTTGGGCCATGGTGAAACAGAAGCATGTGCTGGTTCATGAAAGCCTCCTAATTTCTGATTTAATCTGCCCTACTCTTTATATGTGTGTGCTAAATGCTAATTTATGATGCTTCATTTGCTATGTATTCGAAAAAGCATAAAGCCAACTTCTTGAAATCTATGCAAAATTTGCCTGGGAAAGGTCTCAATACAAACTGCACAGCTCAAAAGGAGCCTAAGAGACAACTGAAGCACACAATATATGAGCAATGGATTCTGTCGGCCAACAATTTACTGTAGGGAAAGTTACATAATCATCTTTCAGTCTTATTCTAGTTGGCAGTGATGTAAAAGCTACCTGATTACAAAGCACAATAAGCCCTGACATATAACCTACAATACTTATTCAGTCAGTGGTCACGTATAGTGTACCTGAGTGAATAAGTATGGCAGTGATATACAATCTACCCGATGACATTTGGGCAGGGATGTACAGCCTACCTGATCACAGATTACAGTCAACAATGAACGATGTCGAGTCTGCTGTATTATAGTCAACACATTTGATTGAACAATGAAGTACAGTTTACCTGGGTTAATCATCAGTGCCATAAAGTACATGTAGACACAAATTAGAGTCCTCAACAACATACAATATAGTCTCAATTTACCTAAATGTATAGTATGCATTATTTTAGATAGTATTCAGTGATTTGGAACCCTCTTTATTACATATTACAATCAGTTGTAACGTACGGCATATTTGCTTGTGGAAGTCTTTTGACATGTATATCAGAATCTACTTATAGTTTACAGTTTACAGTGATGTGACGAGTATCTGATTTTCTTGCAGGAATAATCTGTCTGCTTATTAAAGACCAGTGCTATTCTCTTTTTCACATTGAGCAATATTCCGTGAGTTGTCCCATTGATTTCAATGGGGCTATTTGCAGACTATGGCATAACTCAACATGAAATAATGGTGTTTGAATCTGGCCCTAAGAAATTAGTTTACCTGCTTTCAATTGCTATTACCAAGTCAGGTTAACAGTGAGGAGTCATTAATGGAGATCTGAGAACAAAAAAATATGGAAGATAGAATCAGAGATATTGTGTACATTTTTAATGCAGTCACTTTGGAAAATTTCTCTGAACTTACATACCTGACATAATTTGATAGGATAGGACTACTTAATATTTAAAGACCATATTTTTAAACTCAGTAGTAAGGGAAAGATGAATTACAAAAACCACAGTGAGGGAATGCACATGCTGCATAAGGGAAATATTTAGTAAAGAAAAATATTTAACATCCTGTTTTTTTCAAGCTAAAAACATATTATGTTTCTTATTTCATTGATCCGCATATAAATGGCTGAGCCTGGGTGGGGAAGAGGAAGAACTCCCAGAAATCTGCCCTTTGTTTTACATCATTGAATACCAAAATTCCTTTTAGGTCATCAAATGAAATGAGCTCCAGATATGCAAAGGACTTGTCAAATATCCAAGCTGGGGTTTTCAAAGGAGCCTAAAGAAATTAGGTGCCCAACACCCATCAAATTTCAATGGGAGATGAGTGCCAAACTCCCTTCGGCTCTTTTGATCTCAGCCTCGGGAATTTAACCATAGCACACCTCCTCCCAGGAGATGAGGAAGTGTTGTTATTGCCATTTTACAGAGGAGGAAACTGAGCCATGGAGCAGTTAAGTTACTTGAAAAGGAAATCTGCTGCAGAGCTGGAAGGAGAACTAATGATGGAAGGAACTATCATTCCTAGGCATGAGACCACAGACCTCAAAATATGTCATTTTGGTGTATTTCCTGTGTAGGCTACAAACTGGTTTTTCTACATTTTTTAGGGTGTAAAATTTTAAACTGGCAGAATATATTGATTGTACAGTTGGGGCTCAGCCCTGTAAATTGCTCAGCACTCTGGTCCTAATCTATCAAAGCATCCAAGCACACACTAACTTAAAGTACATGCATGGTCCTGTCAACTTAAGGGTAACAATATGTAGTTTGTACGAGTGAGTAATCAGTGGAACTACTCATATTGAAAGTTAAGCATGTGCGTCTAGGTACTTTGCTGCTTTTTTTTCATAATGTAGGCTAATTTATAGAGAAGAATAAAGAAAATCTTTAGTGAAAATTAGGTCTTGGGTCTTAAATTTATTTTCCTGGCATTTCAGAACTGTTCTCATTTGGTTTATGAGGTTTAAAGTATATTTTAAGAGTCAGACATTAATTCAAAAACACATTGCTTAACTTCATAGTATTTAAAGTGGTCATTTATCATTTAATAAATGTAATGTTGAGACATGATTGTAAATAAGTACACTAATGACAGCTGCTAGCGTGAACATATATAAATAATGTTCTAGACAAATTTTATATGTTCAACCATTGCTGTGATCTGAAATGGAAGTAATGAGTGTATTAATGGAATAAGAAAGGCAATATCATTCCTTTAGAAGCTGGTGCATAGTATAATTAGACCAAGGAAGTTTAAGGATGCATAAAACTAATGGCTTGAAATTTCATCAGTCAAGATTTATTTCTACAGCTAAAGATTTACATTAATAACTAGTTTTGTAGTGTCAAAACAAATTAAAATAGTATCAACTATTCATTATATTTATTTTAAAGCAAAACACTTTTGAATGAATTTCTTCAAGGACACATGATATATGTTTAGCTTTTCTTACTTGTCTTTCATTGACCATTGGAAAAATAGTAAAATATATTTATATAAATGATGCTTGAAAATGTGGTCAGGAATGTTTCTCTTTTGGACATTACATGTCTTCCACAAGAGAGCAATTCATCTTGCCCACTATGATGGATTGGATGGCTCAGAGGATTAATACGGAGTCGTTCAGCCTACTTAAATCTAGGCCAGATGGATAGCGACTGAAAGTCAGTGCTATCTGTGACAGCTATCTGGTGAACTATAAGAAATAAGTTATTGGTCTTGATAAAGCTCCTCTGACCAAATGCCCACATACCTCCCGTCCCACACCTCCTGCCCACCCACCCCCCAAAACCCCAACCAAACAAAAACGCAATTAGTTTGCCAAAAATACATCGAGTTAGTCAGTTCAGTCTCTTCAGAGAGGTCAAAAATTAAATGGGAATGGAAACTACATTATCTTCTCCCTGTCAGAAGTGGTTCGCGCAGATCAGAATTGAGTGACACTTTGGCGAGGAAGTTTTCAGTGTTACTGCCCATATTTCATTTGTTGTGGGGATGAAGAGAGAATTTCTGTCTCCGGGGTTGCTGTCAGGACATCATCTCTCACTAACACTAAATGTACTTTAAAAATACATGGAAAGTATGGAATAAATTCAACATAAGCAGGTGCAAGTCCACTGAAAAGTTAACTGAGATGAGGGTACAGGAGACAGTCTCTCTATTGAGAAGCAGGGGAGAGAGGAGAACCATATAAATTTTAGTATCATTGCATAACATACATTGGAATTTTTATCCCATTGTCTTTCTTTGCCCACAATCTGTTCCTCTTTCTCCCAATGCTATGGCATCCTCCCAGTAGGGATTGGGCTATTGCTATTTCTCAGGGCCATGGGGCTTACAAGTATGAGGTAGTCAGTGTTGACAACTATCTCCTCTCCAGAGTGTGCTTGTCGTCCCCACTGAAAGGCACAGCGAAGAAGTGGGCAGCAGATAGAGCTCTGGGCATTGGGAAAAGGAGGAAGCCTTATTTGCCTGCTCAGCCGTAATTGTGCTGGTTTGTATTAGCTGGGAAAAGGAACTGCTAGAGAAACCTTGCTCACTCTGTTTGGGGGTACAGCTACACTGCGGACATGGGTGTGAATGGCAGCTCATGTAAACATACCCACACTATCTGTACTCCCACTAACTCACTAAAAGTAGTATCCATCTACATTGGGGGCGGTGTTTAGAGCACGGACATTGCATACTGCCCTAGCCGGAATAATAGATGGCATATAGCTCTATTTCCTATTGTGATAAATTAATGGTTTTTATGTGTTCTCTTTACTTTCTAAATTATTCCATGTGTACATAGCTTTCATATGAGTCACTGTCTACTCATATTTCAATCAACTCTACCACTCATGCCTCATCATTTTCGTATTACTGATGACACTGCTGGTATACAGCATTTATATTGCTGATGTAACCTTCTTCAATATCAAAATGTCATTTAAAAAAGTATAGAGTCTACTGCTATTCTGTGTGGTTACCATTATGAATTATCTCAGATAGGTGACAATATTCTTAAATATATGGGCAGTCTTAGACCAGATCTATAATAACCTAATTTCCCCACATTTCCAATAATTCTCACTCTCCTTGAATACTGTTTTGTACATTACAATCTCTGTCCAGTGTTGCCAGTTAATGGCTTGAAGGACAGCTGTTTGAGTTTTGCATCCCCTAGTGCTTTGTATTGAGCTTCTATTAAGTTTTACCCTTTGATGTCATCTCACTGGCTATTTACATCTTTCCTGTACACCTTGCAGTGGTGAAGTATTCAGAATCACAACTGTTGGAGACATCAATTCACAAATTCATTATAAGCTTCATCAGTGAAGGGAATAGATATTCAAAGATTTATATATTCTTAAAGTTGCTTGAGAAAAGTACAACACATTTTGTATTGTTCAATGTGTATCTCCTATATCTTGCACTTCATGAAATGTAACACAGCTACACTTGTGACATAATTATTTTCTTCCAATGATTGTCTTTCTTGGATGCTTAAGCTCTGATTGTTTAGCAAGCTCTCCACAGCTGACTTCAGTGGGGTCCATCTACACAAAGCTCTCTGCAGATTGATTTTAAACTCTTTAGGACTATCTCTTATTAAGTATCAGAGGAATAGCTGTGTTAGACTGTATCCACAAAAACAATTAGGAGTCTGGTGGCACCTTAAAGACTAACAGATTTATTTGGGCATAAGCTTTCGTGGGTAAAAAGCCACTTCTTCGGATGTATGGAGTGAAAATTACAGATACAGGCATCAATATGTATTGGCACATGAAGAGAAGGGAGTTACCTTACAAGTGGAGAACCAGTGTTGAAGGCCAATTTAGTCAGGATGGAAGTAGTCCACTCCCAATAATTGATGTGGAGGTGCCAATACCAAGAGAGGGAAAATTGCTTTTGTAGTGAGCCAGTCACTCCCAGTCCCTATTGTGGCAGGCACTGTACAGTGTTAATTTCTGTGTGAATGCCTCCATTTTAACTTAATTTCATTGTATGTATTTTGTACTCAAGTGTTCTAGATATTTAATCAACCTGATTGTTTACCGTATTTATTTTACACTGTTCCACTTAGTCTGTTTTAATTGTTCTTACCTTTAATTAGAATTATTTATAATTATTTCTTTTGCATTAAGTCTGGTAATTTTCAATTAACCAATAGACACAAATCTAGAATTTATTTGAGCATCACTTCACTAGTCCAGACATTTATGGACACCTACATACATTATTACTTCTCCAACTAGTCCTTCCCAGAAGCACGACAATCCATTTACCCCCTAAATACCAGAAAGCAATTTTATTTGAGGATGTGGATTCATCAGTTAACTTGCCGCCTTCTTTTATGTCCTGACTCAATTTATCTTCTCTTGCTAGAAGAAAAGTACTGAATAAGAATGAGCATTTCTTAGTAGCACTGCTTCATGTTGAGAGTTCTGATAAGAAAAATGAATTATACTCTTCCCTCCCTGTCCCCCCCCCCCCCCCACCAAGATGTGGGAAGAGATGTCTATAAACATGCTGATCAGATTTCCATGCTCCCTTCACCTTAAGCAGCAGGTCAACAGAGTATAGTTCCACTCCACAATATCTCTTCATGGGTAGGACTAATTTTTCCAGTGCACTGATGTTTCTCTTTATTTCCAAGCCTTACAACTAGAGCTGTGTGTATCATGGACTTTTTGGTTCACTGGCAATTGCATAAAATGGAAAAAAATAGTTTTGGGTCAACCGTAAAACTAAATAGTGTGGCATTTTCGGCAAATAAAAATTAATTTTGAGTCAAAAAGCATTTTGTTTAGATTCTGAGCGCTGTTGCCTTTGTAATTTTTTAAAAGTAAATTAAAGGTAATTTTGAAATGAAAAGTTCTTTTGAATAGGGAAAAAAAAGATGAAGATGTTTCGGTCAAACTTTTTTTTAACCCCCCTCTACTTAAACCATGTATTTTAGGAAAAGGGAAGCTGGCTTAGAAAATATGCATATTGCTTATTTAAAACCTTGTTGCTCTATTTACAACTAATGAAAACATGAATATATCTCTAGATCAGAGAAAAATGAGGGGTAAGAGTTGTTAATCCTAAAGAATGAGGTCTAGATGGTGAGTACTACTGTAAGATGCCAATACTGCAAACAGCTGAGTGCCTGCAAGACAATGAGCACCTTCAGCTCCTGCTGAAGTCAATGGGAGCTGAGGGTACTCAGCATATACTGTAGAATCAGACTTTAAAGGAGGATATTTTGAGTTTATTTTCCAGAGATAAAGGATTTCAAGGAAGCTGAAATTTTTTTTTCATGTCTTTGATGCTGTTCTAACTACAACAACAGAGACAGAAAGAGAAATACCTTTGTCATTATAATAATTAAAATTATGAATTGTAGTCTGTTGCTTTTGTAATGTTGAGCTTTAAATAACACATTTCTCAGAGGGTGAATTTTATTTTTGTTACTTTTTTGCAGACAGTATTTTTTTATTGTTTTCTGAGATTTTCTTTGCACCTAGAACTGCTTGTGAAATAAAAATTTGGACTCAAAACAATTCAAACTGATTTGAGCAAATATTATAAACCAGTTTGATAGAAACCATTCTGCCTTTTCTTTGTTAAATCAATAGCATTTTTGCTTGTATTTGGGCTTGTGGTGGGGCATCTGCCCCACACCCAGAGAGAGTGGACTGCGGCAGGCCTAGGCGCCTGCGTAGACGCACGGCCAATCAGAGAAGGGCTTACTGGGAGCCAATCAGAAGGCAGATTGGGGCCAGCCAATCAGGGCCCGGCTCAGCCACATAAAAGGCTGCTCAGAGTAAGAGCAGTCAGTCTGTCTCAGGCCTTCAGAGAGGAAGGTCTGTCTCCAGAGCTGGGAGGCTAGCACCGTGGACAGCGCAGTGCAGGCCAGCTTGAGAGAGTAGGAGAAGGCCCTGCTCCATAGCCTGCCAGGTGGCAGGCCTGGGAGGAGGAGGCCTAGCGTAGAGAAGGGCTGTTGGGGAAGTGGTCCAGAGGGATAGTCAGAGGAGGAAGGCGAAGGAGGACAGCGAGACTGTTGCCCGAGGGCCTCTGGACTGGGACTCAGAGTAGTGGGTGGGCCTGGGTCCCATCCCCGCCTTTTTTTCCCCCTTGCTGTGGTCCCCTACGCACAGCCATAGGCTGCAGGGAGCGGCCGGCCAGAACCACGCCAGGTCCTGGACTGTGAGGATCAGGCTTGAAGGTGTGGGGCTGTTGTTTACCCCCCCCACCCCCGGAAGGGGGTGTGAATGGACAAAGGGACACTGTTGGAGGACAATGTTCTGGAAGAGGACGCTGTACGTTGGGAGCAACGCAAGTCCGCGCACCTAACGAAGGCGAAATGACAGGCGGGATGCCACCCGCAGGGGGCGCTCTACTGGTTCGAACTAATTCCCCGAGACGACCAGGGGGAGGCGCCGCAGTGGTGAGCTACCACCCTGTCACAGGGCTGTTTGAAAGAAAAATCACCCATTTTTATTAAACATACTCTCAAACCTTCTTATCCCGTGACATAAGGAAAACTTTTATTTTATGCCTATCTGCATTTCTAGTATTTTTTCTAATAAAACTACCTCTGAACTACTCATCCACACATGAAGGACTTCTTGAAGTAGGGAGAGATTCCATTCTTGAGCCTCAAGAGGCACAGGCTCCACTTCTGAATGCTTCTGTTCTAATTACATGAATGATCATATAACAAAAGCAGCATCCATTTTACAATTAGAACCATTTAATGCATTGACTGACTCTTCATAACTCAACTAACCAAAACAGTGCTCACTGAAATTTCCAATTTATGATATGCTAGAAAGTTGCTCTCCCAAATTGGATGGATTTTTAATTAGAATTGCTTTCATATGTGAGCAGTGTAATTTGTCACAATATGACCTCATTCTTCATAACATTGAAAGCTGCCTGATTTTAATTTTTTCCTCTTTAAAGGAAACAAAACTGAAGGTCCAAGAAAACGTGCACGATGAAGTCGCTGACATGACGGATTTCAATATCTCTAAGTAATTAGTTAAGTTATGCTTGTCTCTTTCATTAAAAGCACCATTAGACAGCCAGATGCAAAAGATGACTGTGGTAAATGGTTTTTCAGGTAATTCTTGATAATGTTAAATGTGGTTGTCATTTCAATTGATCACTATGCGTCTTTTCTTGAATATCCATCCATCTATTTGAGTTGCCTGTTCAATAAGTTGCATGGGAAATAATTAGGGTAATTTAAAGAAAAGTGCTCCCCCAATTTAAATAACCACAGAAGTATTTTTTTTTATTCTCTCCTGAAATTGCTGAGAAGTACAAACTATGAGCTATTTTCTCTCATTCATTTCTCAGCACATTGCTTTCTACGTTTCTTTGGGAAATAAAGCAGACAATCAGAGTGCTGAGTTTCAAATTGTAAATCCAAGCTAAGGGCCATACGCCATCTGCGATCCACACTCAGAGTTCCCTTTCATGTGAATGGAAGATGTGCACATGGAGATTGATGATAGTGCTGTGTATAGCCCTAAGGTTACCATCATATCAAAGGGCTGAACTAAAACACACATTATATTCTGTAAAAATGTACATTTTGGCAGGAGAAAAACCATAGGATTCCAGCTATTTCCCAGAGCTCTTGGTTGTTCTAAAGATTTTCATTTAGGCTGAGATAATTACTGTTTGGGGTGGTATATTTTTTGTCGTGCAAGGGTTTTTTTCAGTTTGTTCAACCCCACTTTCTTTGATATCAAATAGATGTGCTGATAAAAGGACACAGACTGCTAAATAATGGCTGCCCCCTGTGTCGGTGTGTGTGTGTGTGTGTGTGTGCGCGCTAATGGGGGCATTGCAGTCACATAGTGACATCCCCAGCCCCAAACCAACATGCATGGACTGGCAGATACAGGGCCTCACTGGATGCAATACATACGTTGCCTGAAGGACAGGTGTAGCAAGTGCCAACAGCAATCATGCTCCCCTAGCATCCCTGGAGGCATTGTGCCTACTTTTGGCTTCCAGGGGCATATAGCCTCCTGGGGTCCTTGCATGAGTGATGTTCCTGCTTCCGCCTCCCAGCATGACTAACTTGTAGAGTTTTAATACAGATTACAGACTGTAATACATTGTATGCTATAATTATGTACCACTGTGGTAAAGTTTTAATTCAGACCCTTTATAAATGAGGTTATTCCAGTTGGGAAGAACTAATGCAAATCAGGGAATACAAAAGCTTTCCTGAGGAAGTATTTTCTTATTCAGATTTTCAAAGCAGCCAATGCCTTGAACACTTGCTGTATATTTGTTTTTATAGTGCTGACTAGAATCTGCTTTGCAGGGAAGCTATGTATGACTATGCCTTCAACTTAGTTACAATCTAACAGATGTATAGGAAGAAAATGCTTTTAATGTCAGAAGTAAGTAAGTAGCAACAGTCTTGTCACCAACATATATTCACATGTAGCCATTATAGGCTCCCTTAGATTTTCATTTTGCAAAGCATCTGTTCAAATATTTATCATTAATCTTTTCAACATTCCTATGAAGAAGATAAATATCGAGTGATATTTTACAGAAGAGGATGCTAATGGAGACCAATACAGTAACTCCTCACTTAATGTCATCCCGGTTAATGTTGTTTTGTTGTTATATTGCTGATCAATTAGAGAACATGCTTGTTTAAAGTTGTGCAATGCTCCCTTATAAGTTTGTTTGGCAGCCTTCTGCTTGTCCACTACTTTCAGAAAGAGCAGCCCGTTGGAGCTAGCTGATGGGGGCTTGGAACCAAGGTGGACCGGCAGCCCCACTATCAGCTCCCCTAAGTTCCCTGTGCAACAGCCTCCCAACAGGCTAGCAATTGCTGGGCAGTTTGGCTGAACCTCCCCCCACTGTCCTCTGCTGCTCCTGCCCTCTGCCTTGGAGCTGCTCCCAAGAGCCTCCTGCTTGCTGTGCAGGGGTGAAGTAAAGAGGGGTGCTAATGTCAGGGTGTCCCCCTCCCCTGCTCCTGCCCCCCGCTTCTATACCCCATCTCCACAGAGCGGGGGAGGGGGCATAACAGGGCTCAAGATGGAGGGAGCTTGCTGGCAGCAGCTGCTATCTCAACTTGCTGATCTACTTAAACAGGCAGTGTACTTAGAGTGGGGTCAGCATACTTAAAGGGGCAATGTGCGTCTCTGTCTTTCACTCACACACACACACACACACACACGGTGTGTATCTCTGTCTCTCTCTGCCATGCTGTGTCTCCTCCCTCCTGCTGCCTTGTAGAGTGAGAGGCTACATTAACAATGCCTTAACTCCTGAGAGCTCAGCCAAGTGCTAGTTCATCATTTAGCAGTAAGGCATTCCCTGGGAAATATCCCACCCTCTTCCACCCTCTAACTTCACCACCTCAACCAAGTTTCACAACCATCATTGCTGTGTGCAGTATTAAATTGTTTGTTTAAAACTGTGTATATGTGTATGTATATATATCAGGGGTCGGCAACGTTTGGCACACGGCTCGCCAGGGTAAGCACCCTGGCGGGCCGGACCAGTTTATTTACCTGCTGACGCGGCAGGTTCGGCCGATTGCGGCCCCCACTGTCTGCGGTTCACTGTCCCAGGCCAATGGGGGCAGCGAGAAGCGGCGTGGGCGAGCGATGTGCTGGCCGCGGCTTCCCGCCACCCCCATTTAAAAGTAGCATTTTTCAGGAATATAACTACAACGTTAAGCGAGGAGTTACTGTAAAGTTACAAGTCCACAAAGGGAGTCTTTGTCAGACCTGGACCTGGAATCTAGGTTACATTTGGACCACTGGGCCACACTGTGACGGGGCACATAAATCCTGCGCTAGCATGGAGAAGGTTAAGGAGCTGCTTTGGGCTAGAGTAGTCTCAACCCTTCATGCTTGCAAATCATGTCAGGACTGGGGGAGGAGATAAAAAGAGGAAAGTCCACTCAGATGGGGGCAACTCTGGGAAGGGAACTAGGTGTCTCAGCTTCTCCAGCCTCAAAGAGAGGGCTGACAGGCAGCAGAGCATCTGCCCTTGTAGAAAGAGGGTGTGGATTCCCTGAGCTTAAAAGGGTGAAAAGATGGAGACTTGCACTGAAGATCCAGTGTGCTATGATACTCCCAGGGTCCTCTAAATTAAGAGAGACCCATATCGTGATAGGAGCTGCCTCCAGGTTTATTTTCCTTTTTTTCTTTTGCTTCCTACCTTTTTTTAACCTCATTTGCTGACTGGGTTGTTTTGTTGTTCATCTGTAACCCCAACAGGGGAAGAAAACAGCCAGGAGGGTTTAAAGGATTGAGTGACTGCCTTTTAGAAAGACACAGACCCACAGCACCAGCTCGGGAGTGGGGGTGTGAATGGACATATGCAGTATAGGAATGGGTTGAAATTTGCATTTTGGTCCCCTATTTAATATATTGTATAAAGACAATCACATTTCACAGTGTAATATACTAATAGTCTGTGATTTTAAAAGGAAAGCACTTGATGGTTGGTTGAAATAGATAAGAATACAGGAACTAAAATAAATGTAGTATTTTGTGTTTATTTATTCCTTTATTGCTTTAGTACCATAAAAGAGGGCAATAGAACTCATTATTACAGACAGGGCTAGTAGCATCACCTATTATTATGATTGTCTGATACTTTCCATATATGTTGTGACGGGTTGGATCACAGAAACCCCCTTGGGAGCTGCTACCCGATGTGCAAAGGCTACCCCTGCTCCTGTTTTCCTTGCCAGCTCAGGACTCCAGCACCCTGTCTTGTTGAGCCAAACACTCCAGTCTGCTGCAACACAGACCCAGGGTCTGAATCACTTGTCCCAAAGCTGCAAGTTTACCTGAAAACAGCTCAAAGAAGTGTGCTTGTCTCTAGCACCAAGATGCCCAACTCCCAATGGGGTCTAAACTCAAATAAATCCGTTTTACCGTGCATAAAGCTTATGCAGGGCAAACCCAGAAATTCTTTGCCCTCTATAACAGTGATAGAGAGAGATGCACAGTTCTTTGCTCCCCCAGGTATTAATACATACTCTGAGTAAATTACTAAATAAAAAAATGATTTTATTAAATACAGAAAATAGGATTTAAGTGGTTCCAAGTAGTAACAGACAGAACAAAATAAGTCACCAAGCAAAATAAAATAAAATGCGCAAATCTATGCCTAATCAGACGGAATACAGCTAATCTCACCCTCAGAGATGCTTCAGTAAGTTTTTTCTCAGACTGGACACCTTCCAGGCCTGGGCACAATTCTTTCCCCTGGTACAGCTCTTGTTGCAGCTCAGGTGGTAGCTAGGGGATTCTTCATGATGGCTCCTCCCTCTCTCTGTTCTCTTCCACCCCTTTATATATTTTTTGCATAAGGCGGGAACCCTTTGTCCCTCTGGGTTTCCACTCCCCCCCCCCCCCGGAAAAGCACCAGGTTAAAGATGGATTCCAGTTCAGGTGACGTGATCACATGTCACTGCAAGACTTCATTACTCACTTGCCAGCACACACACATACAGGAAGACTCACAGGTAAATACGCCATCTGCAGACAATGGGAGTCATCAAAATTCCAAACCATCATTAATGGCTCACACTTTACATAATTACAATAGGCCCTCAGAGTTATATTTTATATTCCTAGTTTTAGATACAAGAGTGGTACATTTATACAAATCAGATGATCACACTCAGTAGATTATAAGCTTTGTAATGATACCTTACAAGAGACCTTTTGCATAAAGCATATCCCAGTTACGTTATATTCACTTTTTACCATATTTTTCTAAAACTATCCCAGTTACATTATATTCACTTATTATCATGTTTTTATAAAACCATATAGACTGCACAACATCACATATGTATATAAATTTCAGCCAAGAATGAGCCTTTGGAAAAAATATATTGTTTTTCCCAAGTTTAAAAATTCTGGTAATCTTTTCTTTGAACAACCCCTATGCTTTGGAGGCTGGCTTTTATGTCAGGAGTGTGGCTTTTGCCATCCCTGTGAGAATCCACTCAAATTGTCCAAGTTGATAAGCATTTGAAAAGTGACAGTTTGCACAGAGTGTTCAGTGGTGGGCAGTGATGAAACTCACCAGAACAGTGTTGGAGTCACTGAGCAGCTGCCAAGGGTCCCAGGGAGCAGACTGTGTTTCAGAAACCCCATATTTCAGCATTTCCTGTAAGGTTGTTTTTTTTTTTTTAAAGAGTCTCCACTTCATGAGAAAGATTTAAAAAGACTGGTTTGGTTGAAATTGGACCAAAACCTAATTTCAGAATGTTGATATTTCCCACAAATTGGGAATTTGAAGTTTTAGGCAGCTCTTGTTTTGCATTTTTTAAAAATGAAAACTGGACAGGTTCAAAAACAAAATTTAAATGGATTTTTTTAAAATTTCCTGATTTCTCAACAAATTTTAAAAAATCCCAATATTTTTCTGTTTTTGTTTTTTCTCCCTCTTTTGGTTTTTCCATTTTGCCACAGCAAAAGAAAAGGGAGATGGAAAAAATTGGGAGATTTTCTGGTTAAACTTTTTTCAGAAAAAAATGAACTTTTATATAATTTTAAACAAGCTCATCATATATCAAACACTTCCAATTACTTAGTTTGAATGTGTGGCTGGCTTATTTCTACATTTCTTTGTTACAAAGCATGTACTCTAGCCATGCATAACTATTTATAGTATTTTTTTTAAAAGACTGCAGATAACTTAAGGCACTGTTTTTAAAATCTGTGAAACAAGCTTGTTGACATGGGAAACAATGGCACCTTGCAAGCTTTTATTATTCACAAATAGTAGGGGTGCTGTCCCACTAAGATGGACAGGTAAGAAAATGTGCCTTAGAAAACTACAAGCTTGATGTTATGACCAACTGAAAGCTGTCTGCAATGAGGCATTAGTCTTTTGATGATATCATAAATTATTGCATTGTAAATTATAATCAGTTACACTGACAATAGTACATCACAGAGGAGAACTACAAAATGTGTTTGCCTAAGAACTAGCAAAAATTGTGGACTGATCAGTGGCTTCACTTACAACAACATCAAAGTGTGCAGGCTGGGGGAAGAGATTATGGCACTTCATTGTCTTGGTTTGCACTCTCTGATGAGGAATGAATGCTTTTGTCCATGCTATGTCTTAGCTAAGAGAGATACAATCTATCATCTTCCCAGATGGTAAGAGTTGTCAACAAGAATTGTTTTAAAGTTCGGAAAGTCATAGTTTTGTGAGTTGGAAGTGTATGAATGTAGAGTATCTATATAAATCTATTTAATTTGGTGGAATGTGGTGGACCTAAGTGACTGTAATATCTAAATTTGTAGGCTAAAAGTCCGTCTAATACAAATAATATTAGATCTATTATACTGCTTTTAAAAATTAGTTGGTGATTATCCAAATGCGAAATAAGTGTATTCCTTTAAATTCTGGACGGCATATTATGTTTGGTTCAGAAATCAGTTATTATCAATTTGGAATGTCATTTTCCCTTGGAGAAAAGATTGAAACTAAAGAGCATAATAAGTGTAATTATTCTGAATGCAGGAGATACAAAGAAGTACTGTAAATGATGCATGAATGTGATCTTGTCTTTTATTGATTCAATGTGATATGAGCAGTTACCCCTCATATCCCTTGCATCAAGTCAAGATATTACTCAATATGCCATTTTGGAACAATATAGATCTATACCATCCCAAAGTGCAGTGATGCCCGCTATTTAAAAAGAAGTCTGCCATTTCCCTGGCCATAGAACAATACTTTTTCTCCATTGAATTATAGCCCACAGTCCATGTCACTTATCTGCAACCTTTGACTCCCTCCTTAAACCCTCTCCCCTTCTTTCTTTTGCACAGTATCTTGAATACTTCTTCCAAGAGAAAATCAACTAAGCCCACCAGAATCTCCATTCTCCTGATTACTTTCACCCATCATTTCTTCCCTTCTATGCTCCACAACTACCTCCCCCCCCCCCTTTTCCCCTCATTACCAGTTGTGAGGTCACCTATCTTCTTTCCACCTCCAAAGTCCCACCTGCTCAAGTGATCCAATCCGTTCTTACATCACAGGGATTTGAGCTAGATGGACCTCTGATATGTGGGATTACCTTCCCTGGCCAGGAGAAGTGTGTAACCCACACCATCCAGTGTGGCACTCTGTCCCTCTCTAGTCGTGACTGGGCCAATGTATTAATCATCACCATCTTTGTCAACCTGCCTGCTGCTTTTGACACTATTGATCATCTTCGTGAGGTATCATTCTCTGACTGAGCTTTCATGATACTGTACACTTCTACAAAAACAACAAGGAGTCTGGTGGCACCTTAAAGACTAACAGATTTATTTGGGCATAAGTTTTCGTGGGTAAAAACCTCACTTCTTCAGCTGCATAGAGCGAAAGTTACAGATACAGGCATTATATTCCATGTGTCAGTATGTAATGCCTGTATCTGTAACTTTCGCTCTATGCAGCCGAAGAAGTGAGGTTTTTACCCACGAAAGCTTATGCCCAAATAAACCTGTTAGTCTTTAAGGTACCACCAGACTCCTTGTTGTTTTTGTAGATACAGACTAACACGGCTACCCCCTGATACTTGTACACTTCTAGTTGTCCTCCTCCTTCTCTCACCATTCTTTCATTGTCCTCTTTCTCTACCATATGCTGTGGAGATTCCCAAGGGCTCTGCTCATGGCCCTCTGCTCTTCCCACTGTACACCCTGTCTCTGGTAATCTCATCAGCTCAAATAGCTCGAGCTGTCATAGCTACCGATGGCGATGACTCACAAACCTACTTTTACAATGCTTAACGGTGTCCTTTCTTCCAGTCCTATAGCTCAGCTTGTCTCTTGGGTGTCTTGCTGTCAGCTTAAATGGAGTGTGGCCAAAACAGAACTTCTTATTTTCCCTCCAAACCTTCTGTGCTTTCCTCCCTTCTGTGTCACTGTTGATATTCCCCATCACTAGGACCTGCAATCTCTGAGTTATTTTTGACCCTCTGCCCAGCATGTGGGGAAAACTCTATTTCCAAATTAAAGAATTACACAATTCTCTATTTATTTTAGTGGGCTTGTAGAGAAGTTCAAAATATTAAACTTAGAAAATAACTCTATTTTACTGCCAGTATCTAAATATACTATTTTGATTCTATAATTTGCACTAAAGATTGGATAAATGTGTGATATATAAGATTTTTATATGGAAACTGATAACTTAAGCTAATTAGACATAGAAAACGAGCCTATACGTTAGAATTGCTTGGTTGCTTTGGATGTGACCTGCTTAGAATTCAATCTACAAAAAAAAAAAAAAAAAAAAATCTAATTTTTCATGTGTTTTGCCTACCAATCATGCTACATTGTCACTATCGACAATATAGCAGGTTCATATTACTAAGACCAACAATGTGACTTTGGAATGGTGAAATTGAATATGTAATAAAAATATGTTTTCTATATTTCCTGTTACTAGATTGCTTAATATTGCTTTGAATTTGAAGGCAGAAAATGAGATGGCCTAGTTTACCTGCTCTACTTTTATCCAGGGCTTGCTGCAATTTTAGCCTGTGTTTCTGTTTAGTGTTCAAAGATCAACAATACAACCTGATTGCCAAGAGATTTATTCTTAGTTTTATATAAAGGCCAGCAGCACAATTGCATTAGCTGTAAGCAGTAAATCACAGACTGATCTGCAAATAACATTGCTGTAATTTTGAGAGTGAAACAGTATTCCACAATCAGATAGTTTTAAAAATCCTTCTTAAAAGTGAAGAAGTGTTAATTGCAATCCAGTTAGTAATTATGGTGAAATACTAACAGCATACATTCCAGAGGCAATTAGGTACTGATAAAGACAATTGTAACAATTGGACAAAATTATGATTTTATACTGGTTTGCAGCCAAAATAATTGTACTGAAGTCAATGGAGTTACTATAGTTATACATTGAAATAATAGAGGACAGAATTGGGGGGAGGGGAGGTTCCAACAGAGTTAAGAGTAATACATTGGTAAATTTATTAATTGTGATGATTTACAATGCAATTATATATTTACAGTTTTGTGCTGCTCCTCTTTGCTTCTTGAAATGTGTTGCTTAATTTACAGTATGAACTATGTAAGTGGTCTGCTCCATTCTTCTTAGCCATGGGAGGCCCACTTGTGGGTTAAGATCCACAAGGAAGTCACCAGCAGTTGTCTGTAGTGATCTGGCTAGTTCTCTTTCTCTTTCTCTTCTGCTGAAGGCTGAAGCAGATTTGCCCAACCACTTGCCACCTCAGTGATGCAATCTGGGATAGACCCACTGCACCCAAGAGATCCCCATGGCTCCAGCCCATAGTTCTGCTCCTGTGGTTCTGCCCCCACTTAGAGTGGCTTCAAAGCTTCCCTCTTCCTCCAGTTGGGCAAGAGTAGAGGAAGGAGAACTCAAATATTTACTCCAGCTGCTGGGTTTGCATATGTCATACTGTCATAGAGCCACATATAGATGGTAGTGTGGAACATAAGGTGATTTACCTGTTCAGATTATATTTAAGCCTTAAAATGCTGTAACAGTATCATAAATCTGTATGGAAGTCTTAACTTGTAACTAAATTGTAACATTTTGCTTTTCATTTTTCTGGATTCTGACAATCTCCCTACTGATAGTTTGATAGATTTGATGTTGTTTTCTATAACTGCCTTGTCAGTTTTTTCCACTCCCTCCATGCTCCACTTTTCTTTCAGTTGATTCTTGTCAGATCTGCATTTGTTCCTATAGCAGGATGTTCTATAGGTTTCTTTAAATCCATTTACAATGTGGAAGTAACACTGGCTTCAGAACACCAAGCCAAATGACTGAATTCTTTTGAATAGAATGAAACAACGTTTTCTGTATTTTTATCTCAGACATATTCCTTTTTTGTTGCTGTTTCCTCTCTGGAATATTTCTCAGCCATTTCTTTGACGAGGGGTAAGTGTTTGCATTTTAAGGGCTCTGTTTTGACTAGACTGATGGCCCCATGTAGATATGCTTTCTTCACCATCACCGCCACCCTTTTCCTAATGTAGGCAAAAAAGTGATAAAAAGACTCTACTGACTGAAGGAAATTTAATATTGGCATATACCTAGTGTGCACTACAGAACTAAAGCATTCAAAGAGAGATCTGAGAATGTGAAAGAAAAAGGAGATGGGCCAAATGGGGCTCGGAGAAGAACACTTCACTTATACTAATGAATGAGGGACTAACTAAACTAGCTACAACTTGTGTAACAGGCACAAACCGCATGTGTACCTCTGAAAAGTGGCTATGTAAAAATGATAGCATATTACTCACACATCTGCTCTCTTTACATAAGACTCTAGATAAAGTGTCCTTTTGGACTCAGAGAGAGGTTTTTTTGGTCAGCTGTAATCCTCAAGAATACACCATATGATGAAAACAATGTATTGAATGAGTGAAGCCTCTAATGACCTATGATAAGGTTTTCTATAATAGAATCTCAGACTCCTTGCACCCTTACAAAGTGCTTCTTTACAGTTAAATGATGCTTTAAATGGGTTACATTTACACAACAGACAAAGTTTGTATCCAGTATGGTTTCTTCTGAAGGGACTATATTTTGCTACTATTCTGCTCTGAATTGCTGGATCCTCCAAAGAAACAACAGTAGCTCTGGCCTAGGGTGACCAGATAGCAAGTGTGAAAAATCAGGATGGGGGTGGTGGGAAATAGAAGCCTATATAAGAAAAAGACCCAAAAATCAGGACTGTCCCTATAAAATCGGGACATCTGGTCACCCTATGAGTCTGGCATATCAGGTGGGCAAAGTTGAACAAGAAGTTAGTATTGGCCATCTGTTATCTTTGAATTATATTAAGTTTTGTATGGGATAATTCTGTCAGTTACAGGAGAGATGAATTCTCAAAAGCCTAACTCTTGACTCTTGAATTTTAAGTAGAAATCTGAATAGTATGGGAAGAACAATGGATCCAAATTGTGCTTGTCTTAAATATATGTCTGTACATCAATATTTTTTCCTAAAGGCTAATTAGTTATTTCTCCTTCTGTTCCAGCTGCATTACTTTCATTATTCCATGCAGAAATCTAATTAATTAATTCTTTGGAGGATTTCTTATTTGTGAATATATGAATTAATTTGAGAAAAGGGAAGGTGATAAATCCATCAGACTTCATCATCTCAATGCAAAACTTCAAAGTTTGGTCAGAGTATATTGTATTACAATTAATTTAATTATTTCTAAAAATAAATATTAAAATAATAAAAAATTAGTGTTCCAAAATATTGGAGAAATAGCTAAACTGACCTTCCCCCCATATAAAAGTTTAGAAAATCTGATAATCCTACCCAGTTTGTTGTCCTGCCTTCAACTAAAACAATGGAATGTGCCATCCATACTCAAATCTGTGAATATTACAGCATAATAAACTACTGTATTCTATTGAAGCTATGCTGGCAAGTCATAACAAAAAGCCTTCTCTGCTTTTTGATCAAGTTGAACTATTCATAGCTATTCTTCTAGGTCTTGAGAGCACTTTTGGAGCAAACAACTATACAGTATTAACAAATTTCAATTTTTAGTTCCCTGTGCTGGAGCTTTAAAATATTATTCAAAGAAGATTTGCATCAAAAACAGAGGAATTTTAAATAGTGTAATGAGTCTGACCTATTGTTTCATTAGAGGGGGAGTACCACAAGACTCCAGTTTAGGCTATTGTCATTTAGAATCTGTACCAAATAATCACCCTTATGCATGGCACAGAATTAAATATTTTTTTGCATACTGTTCTTCCACGTGCAAGTAAATCCATACACAAGCTATTCAAAGATGTCTCATATATCTATGTATATTTTTAAACAACTCTTCACTCTTTCTGACTTAACACAGTATACTTTCCTCAAAAGTCGAGGTCTTGTTCTTGATGCTATCGTATTCACCTGTGTCTCAATAATTCTTTACTCCAGGAAATCTAATTTATGAAAGCAGCTTGAAGTGCATCTGGGTAATGCTTATAATGCTACAGGGTATGCAGCAAGTAACTAAGCAGAGAGAAGTTTAGTACAGATAACAACTCCGTTGTTTGGCTCAGTAAAGGATCCCTTTTGACTCAGCCAAAAGACTTTGATCTCATAAACTGTAAGGGTCTCAATTTGAAGTTTCGGCTATGGTAATGTATAGGATGGACAAAACACACAAAACTGCCGTTGTCTGCTGTCAGTTTTCTCTAATGTCTTAGCACTAGTTGGCAGAAAACAGTATATTTAAAGTTGTCACCATTGGAAATTAGGGCTTACCAAGTGTTACAACAGCACAGAAATTTGGATGCTGCATTTACTTCCTATTCAAAATAAAGGGAAGTATTATGATAACATCTCAAAATACTACTGTGTTGGAGTAGTTGGTAAATGTCTTTTCATAATAAGAATTGTAAATACATTTCATGGTCAAATCTAAGGGCTCCTTACTAATAGGCTTAATTGTAATAGTGTATTCCCCTTTTAAATTAAACTTATTTTAAATTGCTCAAATACCAGAACAGTGGGTGGGATGTAAGAAAATGATTAAAATAGAATATTAGACTCATTTCTTATATTCTTTTACACTTTTTTCTTTTACTAGATTTCAATCTTTTACTAGATTTGTTCATTTCTACACTACATTTAAAGCATTTATTCAACTACAATAAGTTCATCCAATTTGCATGTTTAAAGGATAGCCTGAAGATCAAATACAAACTCTTAAAATCAAAGCAGCAAACATAATCTACAGTAAGAGCCAGCATTACTCAGTACAGAGCTGAGGACTTGAGGTGGGATTTTCCCAAACACTCACCATTGACCTAACTCTTCTCCTGGTGAAGTTAATGGTGATATTCCTATTGACATCACTGGGCCTTCAGAAGGTCTTGCATCTGAAGAAGTGAGGTTCTTACCCACGAAAGCTTATGCTCCCAATACTTCTGTTAGTCTCAAAGGTGTCACAGGACCCTCTGTTGCTTTTTACAGATTCAGACTAACACGGCTACCCCTCTGATACATGACTTCCAATAGGATTTGAGGCTCATCTTAAGGCTCCATCAAAGTGGATACATTTTGGTGCATTATACACCTCTCGAAAAGCTTTTTGCAATGGAACACTATGTCCAGGAGACTTAACACACATTCCCAACCAGACTAGTACATGAAAGATTCCTCATATAAAGCTACACACATCATGCACTGAGAGGGCAAGACAATAAATCTACAGGACAACATAAAATTGTAAGCATTGATTACCAAAGATATTTCTACTCAGTACAACACCTTTGCTTCCTCCTGTACACTAAGCAACTTCACTCTTTTTTAAAAAAAAATCCCATTGATCCACCGAGGATATAGGCATAATGTAAACACTACTCACATGAGGATCTGGCCCTGCAAAGCATTGTGCAAATCTATGCCACTGTTTAAATAAGGTCTTGCATCTGAAGAAGTGAGGTTCTTACCCACGAAAGCTTATGCTCCCAATACTTCTGTTAGTCTCAAAGGTGCCACAGGACCCTCTATTGGAAATCATGTCGCCAGTTTCATGGAAACTATGACTGTCTAAAAAAGGGGAGAAGAGGATATATGCGTCCATTAGCAGGCTAGTTGTCTGTCATGAAAGGACATTTTGTGAGGATGACTATGTGTTAGCTAGCTATGAAGTGCCACCACCATTATACGGGTATCAAGAGATATCTGATGTCCTCAATATCAATCTCAAATTCTCCTGGGAATGGAAGGTGAATCTGATGTTAAGGATCTCAATGTAAAATTGGCAGATAACTTGTCAGGAGACATCCAGTCGTCTTTTCACCTCCAATCTTCTTGTCACAAACAGTTGTGAGGGAAGGAATCATGGGTATGCTGACCACTGTGAGGAGCCCCCACTATTACATCCATGATAAAGTTAATGTAGTGAATTTAAGAGATTGATTCATTAGTGAAAGTTGCAGACAATAACAAATGCAACTACACAGACGTGCAGTTCCCTTTACATATGTGTCTGTGCATGCATACGTGCCCACACACACAAAACCCCAACTTGTGAACCTCATATTTACATACCAGGATGAACCATGATATTTTTTCCTTTGTCTTCTTTCTCCTTATGATATTTTAAAATTATAGTTCCCTTACAGAATGAGACAAACTTAAACCATGTGACCTTTTATGGTACTCTGTAAATTTTAAATAATAACTAGATTTGGGATGTGCCATCCGACAGTGAGGATGATTTGTGGGGAATGGTTCAAGCAGTGTCTGGAAACCACGAGCAAAAGACTGCAGGAAATTTGAAGGTAACAATAATACCTAGTTTCACCTTTATGTATTTTAATGTAGTTTATTTACAGTGGGGAGGTCTATGGGATAGCTTAGAGCCAGACATTTAGTATCCAGGGGATCCAATTGCAAAATTAGTTTACTTTCTTTGGACAAGAGATGTGAGGGTGGCTTTATTTCCATCCATTTGTTTTATTTTTTTCATTATTACTTGGAGTTTTGCCACAATTCTGTGTTGTGAGAAACTCAGCTGCATGCTTGTGAAAGAAAAGTACTCACTTCACCTGTATAGCCCATACTGAGAAGGGCTCAGAACTATTGACTCAAGGAGGGTGCAGTCTGGTGCCAGCATTTCCACCTAGAAACATAAAAGACTGCTACAGCTTGTGGGCTAGATTTTTAAAAGTGTTTAGCTACCTAAAGATACAAACACGTACCTAATGGCATGCACAGAAGCACTTGCGCAGGTTAGGTGCGTATCTCCCATTGACTTTCAGGAGTGTTAGGAACTTAACCTGCTCAAGAGCTTTTGTAAATTCCACTAGGCACCTGTCTACATCCCTAAGCACCTAAATACATTTGAAAATTTGGTACTTCGATAATAGCTGTTGGTGCTGGAAGGGGAAGTAGCCTAGTGTCAGAATCAGGTTTGAAATTCCTAGGGGCCCTAGAGCTATTGCCTCAAATCCCTGGAGAGTCACTATCCTTTCAATCTTCTAATGTAGATGATTTGCATACCACATACAATATGTGGATCTCTTTATGAATGAAAGTTCTGCAAGGACACTGAATATTTGTGTAGCTTTTTGCATATATATATATATATATATATACACACACACACACACACACACACACACACACACACACACAATATTCAGTGTCTTTGCATATATATATTCAGGATCACTTTGGGATCCCATTAAATGAAAGTGCTGTATTACCACTTCATAATTCATACAAGTATAATTATTTCATTCCATTTGGTTTTATTGCCCCCTTCCTGCATGAAGTTATAACACCACAAATGTATGGCTGGTTCCTGCCTCTCCTCGACATTAATTGAAGTGAAATTAAGTGCATGAATAACCTGCATGCCGGGATATGGGGATTGAGTAACTATCATTTCTTTCATACTGCAACCTTATCTCACCTTATGTAATATCCCCGAACATAGTTCTGCCAACTATTGATAATGGTATGATCAATAAGTTATGTGTTCTAAATGGTCATAATGGAATTACAAAATAATATATCAGTCTTTATAATTAATCACAGAATCAGTGATGTCAATGCCTTTGAAGCTTACCCATGTCCTGCTTGTCACTAGGAAGAACTGTAAGTCCAAATTTCTATTCTCAAAACAAATTGAAAGCAATTAATTCTGTCATATCAGTTTTCAGCACTGTGCAGAAACAGTTAATGCCCAATACTGGAGATCAATGGCAACACTTCATACAAATGACAATCTATTCAAACAAAGGGACTAGAGAAACTGGCAGTTAAAAAGGAGAATAGTAAAAAGCTGGTAGTGTGTAAAGTTGGGACATTTATCAGATAGCTTAGGAAAGTTTTATTATTGTACAATTTTTACAAGAGATGTCGTCAGAAAATATGGATTACTGCTTGAGGTTACAACGGCAAGTAGATCATAACAACACCAGGAGAATATTCAAACTGATTTTTGCTGTTCCTTAGAATAACAGAATTTATTGAGCCAATTATTCTTAACTTCTTTATGTGGGGAATATATTACACTGTTACTTGTATTTCCTGGGAATGGAAAAGAACATAAATATCTTTCAATTAAATAACCTCTGAAGCCATAGGCTGTGGCATTTTATTGATTTTTTTTTTTCTCAAGGAGCATGCCTCTAAATTTACTCCCTAGCAATAAACAATTTGTTATTCACTTATGCCAAAAAAGTGATCAGTCTTCCTTTTAGTTTTTTTTTAAAACTGCTGCAATAAGCTTTTATGATAAAATACAGATAGAAACTTGAAGCAGCTGCTCTGCCTAAAAGAGAATCCATTTGGGATGTGCATGTCCTTGTATATAGATTAAGTTGGAAATGGTCATATTTTATAGCATAGGCATTATTTAGTGGATTGAGTGGGAGCCATGATCTCTTGAGTAGGGAGGGCTGGAAAAGGCGAATTCCATTCCACACAACATTTTGTTGTGATGTGGACCTTTCAAAACAAAACCTTTCCAAAATCTTCATGGAAAAAACACAAGAGATCAACCCCCATCCCAGAATAACCACCAAACTACTGGTGGGGCACTCACCTGCAATATGGTGGGAGAACCACATTAAAATCTTTCTCCCCTACTTAATTTGCTCATGTCCCAGATGAGTGTCAGAACCACCAGGCTATAAAGTTATTCTCTCTCTATGGTACAATGAATATTTAATTATTTATATGAAGTGGAACAGCTTCAACAGGAGAGACTGAGAGACTAACTCTAATTGGAATCAGGAAGAGCTAGCACTTAAACCTTGGTGTCCTCTATCCCAGTTGACTGCCCTGACTATTGGCTATTCTGAGCTGTGTGCATCGATCTTGCTCTTTCTCTCATAACCAAAATTTACTCAGGTCCAGGAGCTAGGTAGATATACATATTAAAAGTGGTCTATCTCCTGGACATGAGTAAGTTTTGATTTTGTCAAACTGGCATTTTTAGATGAAGAAATGCTTAATTGAAAAATTCCTGACCAGCTACACTCCTGGGTGCTAATCTCAGTTCTATCACAGTCATTCTATGGCCTTGGACAAATCTCTTATCCTTTCATTCTCAGCATCCAGTCTTTAAAATAGGAATACTTACATCACCTAATTAATGGCCCAGCAGCAAATCACATCTTCATTCCAACACTTACCACAGTGTGTAAAGTACAGGCACTACAACTGTAGCTGTACACTGCAGTGGCGCCCACGTTCTTTGACTCATGTGGAAGAGTTCCAAATATATTAGATCATTCATTTATTCATGTCCATGTATAGCCCTAGTATCATCTGGTACCATGAATTCTTGACTAGGTAAGTCATAGGTCTTACTGAACTATAAACCACCAGTAATCAGTTGCTCAAAGTAAATAAGGCTGGCAGAGAATAAGGTATACACCTTAGAACTTAGCCATACTGCTATACTGAAGGTAGCATGGATCTGCAGAAGCCTAGTGAAAGAATCCGTAGGCTCCATCCAAAGAAGACATGAAATTCAGAGGTGCTAAATACCCAAAGCTCCCTTTGATTTCAGCTGGAGCTGTTTGTGCTCAGATATCCTGAAAAGCAGAGCCATAGTGCCTCTTGTAGCTTCCTGGTCTGCAGAGGGAACATGTCTGCTTCTACACATTAAGGTCCTAATTTAAAATGCATTTAAGTCAATGGAAGGACTCCCATTGACTTATTTGTTTTTTGGATACTTCAAAAATGTAGCATACGTCCATGCAACTGACACAAGTAGGGAACAGTCCCTCTGTGCGGAAGATGATAGTGGTTGAATTTGTTCCCAAACTGTGCATAGGGATATTTTATTAATTTAGATGGACTGTATGGGCCTAAAGAGTCAAAAGTGTTAACATGACCATGTCACTGTACACCAGTAACAATTTTAAACAAGGTTTGGGATTCCAAGTACGGAGACCTCCGCCTGCTTAGTACCATAGCGCAAACACTACAAAATTTATGCCAGAGGTTAAATATTTATTGATTGAGACACACAACAGGTAAGAGATCAAAAGAAGTCAAAAAGCATTGAAACAGAAATTGAGTGATAATGCAAAACAAACTTAATCAAATCTATCAAAGTCTCTTCACAGAAAGAGGGAATATTGCTTAGAATCTCTTTCTCTGTTAAGCAGTCCTTGTTAGTGGGGAAGAAAGAGTTGGTTCTTTTCATATAATCATAGAAGATTAGGGTTGGAAGAGGTCATCTAGTCCAACCCCCAGCTCAAAGCCAATTTTGAATTGGGAATGATAGTCATTTCCAGTTTAGATAAAACAGACAGGAACAAGGAGGAGAAGACCTAGGATAGTAAACAATGGGGGGAATAGGTAACAGTTGGATGCTTTAGGTTTGCAGGTTGCCATAGCAGCTTTTGCTCTAGGCCTCAGCTCACCTAGGGTTGCCAGGTATCCGGTTTTCGAAAAAGGACCCAGGTGGCTCCGGTTACCACTGCTGACCGGGCCATTAAAAGTGCAGTTGGTGGAGCTGCAGGGCTAAGGCAAGCTAGTCCCGACCTGTCCTGGCACCACACTGTGCCCCGGAAGCGGCCAACAGGTCCTCTTCACGCTGCCCCCACCCTGAGCACTGGCTCCACACTCCCATTGGCCGGGAACTATGGACATTGGGATCTGGGTGGGTGGTGCCTGCGGGTGAGAGCAGTGTACGGAGCCTCCTGGCCTCCCCGCCTAGGAACTGGACCTGTTGGCTGCTTCCGGAGCGCAGTGCAGTACCAGGACAGGTCGGGATTGGCCTGCCTTAGCCCTGCTGCACCGCTGACTGGGAGCTGCCCGAGGTAAGCCCAAGCCCCAACCCCCTGCAACAGCCCTGAAACCACCCAATCCCAGAGCCCCCTCCTGCACTCCAAACCCCTCATCCCTGGTCCCACCCCAGAGCCCGCACCCCCTCCAACACCCCAACACCCTGCCTCAACCCACAGCCCCCTCCCTCACTCAGAATCCTTCGGCCACACCCCCCAGCCTGGAGCCCCCTCCTGCACCCCAACCCTCTGCCTCAACCCACAGCCTCCTCCCACACACCAAATCCCTCGGCCCCAACCCCCAGCCTGGCGTCTCCTCCTGCAACCCAAACCACTCATCGCCGCCCCCACCCCAGAGCCTGCATCCCCAGCCCAGTGGCCGTACTCCCTCCCACATCCCAACACCCTGCCCCCTCACACCCTGAACCCCTCATTTCTGGTCCCACCCTGGAACCTTCACCCTCTCCTACACTCCAACCCTCTGCCTTAGCCCAGTGAAAGTGAGTGAGGGTGGGGGAGAGCGAGCTACCAAAGGAGGGGGAATGTAGTGAGCTGGGGCAGGGCCTCTTGGAAGAGAGTAGGGCCTCTGGGAATGGGCGGGTCTAGGGTGTTCAGTTTTATGCAATTAGAAAGTTGGCAACCCTAAGCAAACCTTCCTGGTCAGGGCATCGTGTGTTTGGCCTGGTCGGGTCCTCCTTCTTCACTGATCTTTTTGAGGCTGAGCAGTGCTAGATGGGCCATTTCATTCTCCATGCTGGTGCTGTTCAGTGCATTTCACGTATGAAAGATAGCGAGAGAAGACAGGAGGAAGATAAAGGGGAACAGAAAGAGACAGATTATGGCGGGGAAGAGAACGATCTCACATTTGTCAGATAGGGGTCCTCTTGGTGCCATAGTGATGGTCAGGTGTCCCCACTGTAGTACCAAGATCCAAGTCATGATGAAAAACTCTTCCACTGTGGCTGCAGTAGTGGTAGAAGTCCTTTCCCTTTTCCCCCTTCAAAATCTCTTCTGAAGGCTCCAGAAAGAGATGACAGGAAGAATAGCCCATCTTCTCGTTATTTTGTCCATCAGTTAGGCTTCATTTTTGGTCCCATTGTCCTCTTGTTTACTAAATATGATCTCGACGGAGTCCTTGGGTGGTATCAGTAGACCTCTTTGTTAAAATTGATTTGGTCTTTGTCTCTTTTTCACATCTTTTAAAAAATGCTATATAACAGATTATTGTAACAAATAATGAACCTTTACTCACTTGCCACCAGTTAAGCTCAAAACCGGGCTAGGCCTGATAGGCCTCAGTTATGACAATGAGGGGCACAAGGGGGGACAGACTCTCTCCTCCATGCATACACATGGCAGGCCAGCCACAATCTGGACCTGAAATTAAATGATTAGGTTTTGTGAATGAAATGTATCTAAATAGGGTAGGTTTTCAAATCACCTAACTCTCATAGACTTTTAATGGGATTTAGGTGCCTACCTTCCTTTTATACCTTTGAAAATCTCCCCCATTTTAGACATATGCAAATGCATCATTCACAAAACCCAATCATTTAAACTGAGTTTGTTATACAGCATTATATGTTTTCTTTACTATCTGCTTTTAAAAATGCATACCCAGGTGCTACATATCCAAGATGTAGATAAATTGGTATCTACATTTTAACTTAAAAATAACGCAAATTAATTGATAATGACAAGCAAGTAATTTGATGTTGTAGAAGGATTCCCTCACTATCTCCTGTCTTGCTTGTTGTGAGGATTAGAGTGATGGGTGTGATTCTTTTATTGAATCACTGAATCTCTGATATTTAATACTTCACACGTGAAGTATTAAACAATGAAATGTAACTTTCATGTGGCAACTAGTTTAAACTGTTGCCTAATCCCAGCATGGATAAAATTGTAATTTAGCCTGTAGTACAATTATTGACAACCAGTGTTTTGGACCTAATTACAATTTCCCAGGCTGTAATGTACGTGTGACCTTGAGGATATATGATGTATATCATGATGATCTATGAAAGGCACGAGAAATGGTTTTTAAAAGGCAGGGCCAGATGACCCTTGTTTATAATCTTAAATTCAATGGAGAGGTTGATGAAGCATGGGGAGGAGGGATAGCTCAGTGGTTTGAGCATTGGCCTGCTAAACCCAGGCTTGTGAGTTCAATCCTTGAGGGGGCCACTTGGGGATCTGGGGCAAAATCAGTACTTGGTCCTGCTAGTGAAGGCAGGGGCTGGACTCAATGATCTTTCATGGTCCCTTCCATCTCTAGGAGATAGTATATCTCCATTAATTCATTATTTCTTGACAGAAATACAAATATGCAAGCAGTTACTTTTTGCAATGAGTACTCTTAAAAAGCTTCTTAATGATTAAAGAACACAGTTTATCATTTGTTTATGAGATTTGTTTATATTGTATTTATACATATATATACACATACACAAATAGCCCCACATAAAAAGGTAGAGTGGATTTAAAACTAGTCAATAAGCTGATGATAATGGGGTGCAATTAAAAATACCTCATAAGCAATCTCCTTGAACAAAACCCAAACTGAAGGGTTTTCTGTTGCTGTGCCAGAATTTGCTGGCTTCTGTTATACAATCAGCATTCCCAGCGCCATCTATACTGTAACCTTTACATCCTCTTCGCTGCCTGGTGTGCACTTACCTGGGAATCTATGAGTTACAGTCCATGGTTCAAAAGGAAAAGGTAGCTATTCAGAAATGTAGTAAACTCTGCCAGCATGACATGATGGCCTGTGCAATCCATGGAACAAATTATAGCAAGACCTGGAGCTAATCCAGTAATTTTCTCCTCTTAATGCCCCTGAAGAATTACTGCTGAAAGACTTTACTCAATAGATAAGAAAATAGAAAAAAGACGATGGGGAAATGTGACTGTTCAATTTTTCCTGTAAATTGGATAGAAGTGGAACTATTCACTTTTCCTGCATTTGTTAGATGACCCTGCATTCTTAACCAGGGGGCTCCAAACCCTTTTACATTGCAGTCATCAGATAGAAAGGGGAAAAAGTGTCAGAGATGGGGATGACAAACCAAAGAATGAATACAAAAAAGAGCGAAGGTGGTTGTTATAGTGAAAGCCATAGACACTTAATATATGTGTTTAATAATACTGACACTCGTTACCACAGTGATTACCCCATTAAATAGCTGGACAGGATTGTCTTGAAATAAAACTAAGGTAAAGGAACGAATCAGCCTATGACATATAGAGATAGGGAGTATCGGCAAATTTATTAGGATATCAAAGACTCCCTCCAGCTTAATTCATTTCTGGTGAAACTTGGTTTCAGTGGACTTACACAAAAATGAATTTGGCCCATAGAAACATGAAATAAATTGCCATTTAAGTCAATGTACTTACTCCAAGGATGGGTCCAAAATGTTCAGCACATATTAAATGATGGAAATATTTTTTCAAAGGAATTAATAGTATTTAATTTGTACAAGATGTACCGCATGCCTGGCAGCTCTCTAACGATATTATCAGTGCTGGGCATGCGTTGGAAAGCAACGTTTGGGTAGATTGTATCAAACATACAGTGGTTGCCATTTTAAAAAAAAGTCCGTGTTTGTGAGAAAATATTACACCATTACCATTTTCAAGTATAGAGAAAAATGCAGTATCCTTTCATCACTGTGTTGTAATAAGTGGCAAATTCTGGTTGTTAATGATGACCACTGTAGCATCCATACAACAAATAGGAACAATATTGGTATCCCTACTGTCATCCGGTGCGCTGGGAGATGAAGTTGTCAGGGACATAGTATCTCTACACTCAGTAATGTAAACCAAATGCCTAACAACACACATCTTAATAAATAAATAATTTCCACCCAGGAGGAACCAGCTGTAGATAGAGCACAGGAGTAGGAGCCCAAGGGGGTACTGACTCACTTCATGACCCAGCCACTCTAAGCTGCAGTTTTCCAGCTATAAAATTAATAGTTTGTGCTTGCTATGCAAGGGTGAAAATGAATGTTAAAGGATTCTGAGGTGCTTGGATGACAAGGGGAGAACTGCAAATTACTATAATTATTAGTTGGTTTATTTAGTATTAGACACCTATTGGCAATATAAAGTCATTAAGACATACATATCTCCAGAAAGAAAATTTTGTTGTTTTATTTGATCATTGGTCCATCCCATAAGTATACATTGACCCTCAAGGGGCAAAGATTTGTAGTAGTGATTACTCATTTGACATGGTAGTTGCCAAGACAGGCTTCATTCTTGTGCAAGGAGGAAAGGGATCCACTCTTGCTAGGGACTGTAAAATAGGGGAGACGTCTCTTGTACTTCACTCCATCTTTGAGAAAGATGGACATAGATATCATCTAAATCTGGAAACCTGTCTGAAGAATAAGGTTGAGCATATTGGTCTTAATTAGTGAGAGCTGCAGAAGCTGTGACAAACTATCAGGTTTCTCTTCAATAAGAACTCAAGTTGGCAGAAACAATAGCTTAGGATAAATTCTTTAAATGCCTCTTGTGGTGAGCCATTTGGAGTGGGCAAGCTTGAGACAGTGAATTCTTCAATCTGTGGAAGCTAAACACTTGAACCACTAAGTGGATAAACTATTGAAACTGTCAAATCCAGCTGCCAGCCATAGCTTGGATTAAGGGTTTACAAAATTTTATGCAGTGTTGTCGTAGCCATGTTGGTCCTAGGATACTAGAGAGACAAGATGGGTGATGTAAGATCTCTTATTGGACCAACTTCTGTTGATGAAAGAGACAAGCTTTTGAGTCACAGAGAGCTTTTATTCAGGTCAGACTTCTACAAAGTTTTATGTTGCCAAGCAGGTTGTACTACCTGGATGTCCATAATTTTCTTAACCATTCCCAAACAGATTCCTGGTCCTAAAGTGTCTGACACAAGAAGGGAAAAGATAAAAATGAATTTTAAAGAAGTATTTCAAAAGTTGGTTTAATCTAATCTGGAACCACAAAAACCAAAGTGAATCATTGGGATGCCACACTACGTACTACAGGGCAGAGTTATGGTTGTTTGGGTGCCTGAATCTGTGAGTTTCTGGACAATGCTTGGATTTCTCTTATCTCTAAATGGAACTCTGTGTTACATTATTCATGTAAAAATCCAAAACAAAGACTCATTGAACTAAAAAGTCACATGGGGTGTACAGGAGTCTACATACAGGGTTTCTCAAAGAACTGTGAGCCTCAAATATTATACATAGAATAGAGACCACAGTGGAGAAAGAGAGAGCAACAGCTGCACACATGCCCCTGGGCTAGACATCATTGCCTCTCAGGACCTCCATCCACTCTCCCTTACTTTAATGCAGACACAGGTAGCTAGGGACATCTGGCTATGCAAAGGAAACATGACAGAGAATTTGGCCCTATGTATCTAGATTATAATATACTGTATTTTAAATGGTTCTCCACATATTTCCTTTAACTCACTTCCAAACTGAAATTTCTGCACAGTTACCTTTCTGAATCTCTTTTTACTTATAAAGTTAGCTATACAATTGCAAGGTATCCATTAAAATTCTTTGTACAGAAGAAGGCACCCCCGAGTAGGAAAGAAGGAGAATTGTGGTTTTTTCCTTATTTAATACCCCCACCCCACACCCCATGGGGACATTCTCAGGCTTCGTTAGCATATTTTAAAATTCAAATCAGTGCTAAAGTACTAACAGTTTAACAGCCTCAGGGATAAGTAAAAGTCATTAGAATGAAATATGTAAAAGGCTAATTCAGCTCTGCAATTTGGGCAGGGCGGTGGTTGACTTCAGTGCCTCCAGAATTGTCCCCTCTCTTTTGGGTATTCTTCCTCCTTTGGAGCTTAGTGTTACTAAATGAAATCCACTCGCAATTCAGAGATTTGAATGGGATCCAGAGTTCTTATCCATGAACGTATATGGAAATGAACCTTACTGTGTTTTTGAGTAATGAGTATGAATTTAAAATAGTATCTGAAATTTATTAGATCGGGATTTTTGTATTTTTTTTTTTAAGTGCGAGTGGGAGTTCCTCATGGTCAGATTAGTACATTCATTTCTCTTCTGCGAGGGTTCATTTTTTCAGATTCCCTCTATCTTGTATTTTACATTATTAGTGTTATACAGGAAGATATATCACTCTAGGATAACAAACTACAGTAATTGTGAATTACTGGAGAAAGTGTAGGCGTGTAAACAAAAATAGCCAAGGTGCACTGCTTTCTATATTGTGGGGTAAAACTTATCCTGTGGAGAGAGCTGGATTCTGTTTGTAAATCCAAATAAATGTTACTGTATTCCAGCACAGATTAAGAATTTAATATTAAATAGCTTCTAAAAGAACAGAATGACGCATGGATCCTGTAGAAAAAAGTGCCATGTAATTAACGACAGGATTATAATATTTATGCATAAGGTTCAGGGAAATAAAGGTTGCATGGGCCACGTTAAATCTTGCATTTGCTAACTTTTGACCTTAACAATATAGTTTATTAATTATATCTTTTAATGCAATTTTCTATTAGAAGAGAAATAAACAAAAAAGACAATGTATGACCCCTCCTATCGCTCATATGTAAGTCATTAATAGGATTAGTACTCAGACCTCTACTATTTGAGGTAAATGATTAATTACAGTAACTGGCAGTAGAAGTAGACTGTTATACTGTGTGGTCCAGTCTTGAGAGGGGGACACGTACAATCATGTTTGCAACAATGAATTATTTATGCAGGAATAGCCCAATTTTACAGATGGTTTACCTAAGCATATAGCTGTGGGAGCTCTTTCATCAGAGACAATACCAAATTTAAATTCCGGCTGCAAGCTCCTCAGGAACTAACACTGCATTAAAAAAAAAAAAAAGTGTTAGTTCTGACAAAACTATGTGTTTTTCATTACAATGAAAATCTTTAAAATGGCTGCATTGTGTTTTGCTGAAACTTTCCAGAAAAATTCAACGTGAGCCAGGGACATAGCATGGAAAATTTCAGTCCAAACAGTTAGTTTGGCAAAATTATAGGCAGCTGAAAGCAGAGCATTATAACGAAATGTGCTGCACAATCTTAAAATAGGATCAATATGAAACCTCATACTGGGCCTGATTCAATTGGCCCACTGGAGTCAATGTGAGGCTTTCTATTAACTTTAATGGATTTTGGGTCAGCCTATAGGGCATAGATCTATTCACTGTAGTAGCTGCATATGGCTCTTGCCTATGCATAAGGATCAAGGAAGGGTGGAATATATCCTACTATGGTATACAAAGGTGTGCTTCATAGCAAGGGTACTTAGATATGATTTGTAGGAAAAGAGATGCGGGTAGGTCTGGGCAAGCCAGCATATATGCTACCATCAACATTCATGCTGGCCACCAGCAGATGTGGTGTACATGTTGATCCTGCGCAAAGAGGCAGCAATATGAACCTTCTGTCATGTTTGGTACATGAACTCTCAAAGCAGGATGGCTCTTATGCTCAGGGCCGGCTCCAGGGTTTTGGCCACCCCAAGCAGCCAAAAACAAACAAACAAAGCCATGATCGCGATCTGTGGCGGCAATTTGGCGGAAGGTCCTTCGCTCCGCCAAATAGCTGGACGTGCCACCCCCATCCGGAGCGGCCACCCCAAGCACCTGCTTGCCAGGCTGGTGCCTGGAGCAGGCCCTGCTTATGCTGCATGGGAGACTGGTGCATGGGAGACTGGTGACATTCAGCTGCATCACACTTTCCTCAGTCACAGTTGGATTGGAGGTCTTAATGTATGTAATTATAATCTCTCTCATTTACTTTGTCAGCTTTGTCCCATAGTAAAGACTGAGCCAAACCTAAAGTAGAAATGTGCCACTGGCTCCTGCAATGAAGATCCCCAAACTTAGTGGCATTTCAAAATGTAAAACTGGATTCAGACTTGATTTTATTAAACGGTCACTTTCTTTGTAATGGACTGAACGAGAACCCCAGATCCAAACACTCCCAAATTTGGAGGGGGAGGGAAGAGTTGAAATTCAAAATTGGATTGGAATTTTTCAGCTAGGGACCAGCTCAACGGGCCCGCTGCCCAGAGCACTGTGCCAGCGGCGGGGTGAGCCAGCTAAGGCTGCGGGGGAGGGGAGACAGCAGGGGAGGGGCCAGAGGTGAGCCTCCAGGATCAGGAGCTCAGGGGCCGGACAGGACGGTCCCATGGGCCGGATGTGGCCCGTGGGCTGTAGTTTGCCCACCCCTGCTCTTCAGTCTACATGTCCACCCTATCCTATGTCAGCCAATCGCAGACAGATGCATGTTCATTTTCATCATCTGAGTCAGATGCCACCAGCAGAAGGTCGATTTTCTTTTTTGGTGGTTTGGGTTCTGTAGTTTCCGCATCAGAGTGTTGCTCTTTTAAGACTTCTGAAAGCATGCTCCACACTTCGTCCCTCTCAGATTTTGGACGGTAATTCAGATTCTTAAACCTCCGGTCGAGTGCTATAGCTATTTTTAGAAATCTCACATTGGTACCTTCTTTGTGTTTTGTCAAATCTGAAGTGAAAATGTTCTTAAAACAGACATGTGCTGGGTCATCATCTGAGTGTGTTATAACATGAAATATTTGGCAGAATGCGGGTAAAACAGAGCAGGGGACATACAATTCTCCCCCAAGGAGTTCAGTCACAAATTTAATTAATACATTATTTTTTTTAATGAGCATCATCTGCGTGGAACCATGTCCTCTGGAATGGTGACTGAAGCATGAAGGGGCATATGAATGTTTAGCATATCTGGCACGTAAATACCTTGCAAGCCAGCTACAAAAGTGCCATGCGAACGCCTATTCTCACTTTCTGGTGACATTATAAATAAGAAGCAGGCAGCAGTATCTCCCGTAAACATAAAAAAACTTGTTTGTCTTAGTGATTGGCTGAACAAGAAGTAGGACCGAGTGGACTTGTAGTCTCTAAAGTTTTACATTGTTTTGGTTTTGACTGCAGTTATGTAACAAAAAAATTCTACACTTTCACGATAAAGAGATTGTACTACAGTTCTTGTATGAGGTGAATTGAAAAACACTATTTCTTTTGTTTATCATTTTTACAGGGCAAATATTTGTAATAAAAATAATATAAAGTGAGCACTGTACACTTTGTATTCTGTGTTGTAATAGAAATCAATGTATTTGAAAATGTAGAAAAACATCCAAAAATATGTAATAAATTTCAATTGGTATTCTATTGTTTAACAGTGTGATTAATCGCAATTAATTTTTTCAGTTAATCGTGTGAGTCAACTGCGATTAATCGACAACCCTAATTAGAATATTTGGATTTTTCCAGTGAACGGTCCAAGAAAACAGTAACAAAAGATAAATCCTATTGATTTAGACAACAGGGGCAGGGGGAAAGGTCTGCAAGCAGTTTATGAACTTTGAATCAAACCTTTTGTGGTTCACCCCTCACTAAGGGCTTGCCTACAGAGGGAAATAAATTAGGATTATGGTATGGTGTTTATTTACAGTAGAATAACTATTCCTCATTAATTCCATGTGTGGACACTCTTATTCTAGAATAAGAGTGCCTTGTTACAAATTAGCTTAATCAAATGAATTAAGTTTATTCAGAATAGGATTTTCCAATCCATAATAGAGAAATCCTAATTTTGTATAAAACACACACACATTTTTTTTATTCTGGCTTCAATGACTGAAAACTATTTCCAACAGTTTATTCTAAAATGAAATGCGTGTGACACACACAGCTCAGTTCCTGAGTGAGTATAATCCAATTTACAGACCAACACATATTTGACAATACTGGCTGTTTTTGCCCATCCTGTTGATTGTTTCTCAGTTCTCATCCAAGACACACTGGATGTTTATTTCTTTTCCGCTGACTTGCAGTGAAAACAAGATTTTTCCTGTATGCTCATAGTACTCATTCTGCATGGGCCACAAATTCATTTGTTTTCCAACTGCATCTTAAACTTCTTCTGTCTGAAGCCATAGCTAACTGTTTCTAACAGAAAAAGGCTAAATAAAATGAGTGTTTTCCAACTACCCAAAGGACAGAATCAACTTATAGTCAGTCATAGCAGAAGCCATGTAGTTTTACAAGTGATTAAATAGAAGGAGATGCTCTAGGCAACAGAAGAGCATCCTTTGATAAAATTATGATCTTGGTTGATGTGTCTGTTGTAAAGCTGTTAGGTAGGGTCAGGTGATGCCAGTTACTCACTGACACACTTTCTGACATAGAGCTCACTGATGACACTACACCAATGGACAGCTCCCAAAGAAAGATAATTAAATGATATCGTATTTTAGGCTAAGAGTCAGCAAGGACTAGTGGGTATTGCTTCAACTTCTAATTGGTTTGTGAAGGCTGGTTACTGGTATATACTGTTGTAGCCCTTGAAGAAAGATTAACTGCATCTGCTGGGCTCCGGTCAGACCTGTGTGGGAAATCAAAGTGAAGTGCAGAAGGACTGCAAGCCTAAACCCTTCTTATGGAGGAAGTGGTATGCACATCTCCTCTTAAGAGGTGATGACTGAGAGCCTGAAATCTTTAAATGGGTGGCCTCCAGGACGATCAGGAGGGGAGTCAAAAGTTCAGTGAATCCTAAAACTGTGACAATAACAATAAAGTAGCTAGGAAACCCTGTACTGTCAGCACCAATCACAAGAATGTGGGGGGTTTTTTTGGTGTGCGTGGGGAGGTGTTAGGGGTGCAGGAGTTGAAAATCAGAAAAATCCCACACCCAATTATTTTAATTTTGCATATCTGCATTTATGGTTTGTTTCATTGGTATTTCCAATTCTTCTAAAACCAAAGAGCACCAGAAATTTCTCAAAGTTTATTCTTGTGCATCTTCCATCCTAATTTGGCAGATTTCAGGATGGTTGTTTTTGTTTGGTTTTGTTTTCGTGGTTGAGAGTAGCATCTGAACATTTCAGTGTCTAAACAAAACAAACCTTATGAGATGTTCCATCATTTCTCCTGCCCCTCCCTCCCTCCCTCCAACTCCCCCAACAACCTGAAAGAATCCTCCAAACTTTCAAGGCTATGAGAAACTCACATACAAGGATGCTATCCTGTAAAAAGTGTAGCATTGCTATGCTTAAATTTAGGCATGTGCTTTGCTTTAAGAGCACAGGAGATCCTCTTGTATGGTGGAATTGATCACATGCTTAAAGTTAACCACATGCTCAAGTGCTTTACTGGGCTGGGGCAACAGAAAATAAAGCAGCAAATGCTCCCACTGTTGTTCTGGTGTGCTTCCAGGCACAATTGTTTTGGTCTTTTTCCTTCTCCTGCCAATATTAGTAGGTGCTAGAGGCAAACTAGCCTCAATACTATTTTCATCCTTTCACAGGGTGGGGGAGGGAGCCTCCACACTAATTTACCTTAAAATCTGTCATAAAAATGTGACTCTTGTGCTGACTATTCACAGTACACACTAAATTTCTTTCTGAAGAATACCTTAACTGCTGTGGAATTAGAGGGCTGGATTCTCAGTTGGTATAAATCGGCATAGCTGCATTCACTTGACTAGAACTACATTGACTGACCACAGCTGTGGATCTTCCACCTTAGAGACACAGCTGGGAGGAAAGGGTAGAGAGGAAAACCAAGATTTAAAAAAAACAAATAAAACAGTGATATCCCATTTACTTCAAAACAGGGACAAATATTGTTTTATATGACTGTATAATCTTAGCAAACTTCTGAACTCATTCATCTTAGGACTGGGGGAGGGGATGAAATGGGCTCAAAAACTGGCAACATATGTTGCAATAATACATACATTGTTCCACTAAAGCAGCTTCTATCTAAGGATCTCAAAGCACTTTACAGCCTTAATTATTGACTCACAGCCCGCCTGAGAGGTGTTCTTTCCATTTAAGAGAAGTAAACTCAAGTAAGCAGGACTGAGACCTGCCTAAGATTACACCAGTCAGTGGCAAAGCTAGGGAAAGCATGCAGGAGTCAAAGTGCCTATGCTCTGCTTTACTTACTAGATCACATTTCCAACCTGAAGGGAGTTTTTAATGTAAGCTATAGAGCCTGCCAAAGAGGATTTCTGATGGAAGTAATGACAGATCCTTTTACACTGATATTAGTGGTGTCACCTAATAGCTCACTGTGGACAAAGGCTGGGATTTTCAAGTAGGCTAATGGAATGAGAATTTGGGTGCCTGATTCCCTTGGACACTTTTGAAACTTAAATCAGATGTCATAGGCTGGCTAGCCCTTGTGAGGGGACTCAGGTTCAGCCTTTCCTGTGAGGTAGCAACTATCCTGATCTGGTGGTTTAATTACCATTAGTGAGCCAGCTATAAAAGGGTCATGTCCACAGAGGAGAATTCAGTCTGGGAAAGGGACCTAAGACAAAGGAGTGTCTTTAGTTTAGTAACAGCCTAGTAAAGGCAAGTTAGAGAGGACCTACAGGAATCAGGTTAGGCTCCTGGAACAGGGAGGTTTGTGAAATAAGTTGTTAGGGAGGGTAGGTAGTGGGGGGGAAATTGCTGGGAAGAAGGGCTTTGAGGGTTAAAATCCTGCCAGGCAGCACTTGGCTTTAGAAGCACAGAAAAACTCTGCTGACCCCAGGAGTAGGGGCGAAGAGCTGCAAACTTGTGTTGCCCAAGAAGGGCAGAAGAACTGTGTGTTTGGATGTTTGTTTGGAATTTCATCTAGACTTGCTTTTCCCTAAAAGAGGACTGTTCTTTGAAGATGACCTAGCTGGAGAGTTGAGCCATGGAAATGTAGCGAGAAACAGGTCATCACAGGGCTAAAGGGGGTGTTGGAGATGAAGATCTCTGCAATGCTGCCCTGATGCTAGGGGATGCTGTAGTGGTGAGTGGAAGCTTATCCCAGACCAAAGTTAGTAATTGAAGTGCCTAACTTTTTTTTTTTTTTTAAGGTGCTCAAGTCTTGCCATTCTCATGGATTTAAGTGGGATTTGTGGGTGCTTAACAGCTCTAAAACTCAAGCTTCTGTAATGGGAACCTAAATTTAGACACCTGTGTATGAAAATTGGGACTGCATTGAATAAACAGTGGTCAAATCAGAAAGGGTCTGTTTATAAGGAAAGGAAAACAAATTGGTCTAACTTGGGGGTAGGCAACCTACGGCACGTGTGCCAAAGGCAGCAAGCATGCTGATTTTCAGTGACACTCACACTGCCCGGGTCCTGGTCACCAGTCTGGGGAGCTCTGCATTTTAATTTAATTTTAAATGAAGCTTCTTAAACATTTTAAAAACCTTATTTACTTTACATACAATAGTTTAGTTATACACCTCTACCCCGAAATAACACGGTCCTCGGGAGCCAAAAAATCTCACTGCCTTATAGGTGAGACCGCGTTATATCGGGTTCGGTCCAGTACAGCGTACCGGCTCTTGCCGGACTGGACCAGCTTCCCCGGCGGTGATTTAAAGGGCCCGGTGCTCTAGCTGCTGTGGGGAGCCCCGAGCCCTTTAAATCACTGCCGGAGCTCTGGCAGCGGGGCTTGGGTTGGAATTTAAAAGGCCCGGGGCGCCACACGAATTTGGATATAACATGGTAAAGCAGCAGTGGGACTCAGGTGGCGCTTTAAAGGGCCCGGGGCTCCCCGCTGCTTTACTGCGTTATATCGGGTTGCGTTCTATCAGGGTAGAGGTGTATATTATAGACTTATAGAAAGAGACCTTCTAAAAACGTTAAAATGTATTATTGGCACGTGAAATCTTAAATCAGAGTGAATAAATGAAGACTTGTCACACCACTTCTGAAAGGTTGCTGACCCCTGGTCTACTTAGTGAATGATACCAAAGTTATGTTGTTCTAGGTGCATAGCCTTTTTGCCTATCTTGTGCCCAGCTTTTTAAAATTGTCTTGAAATTGGTAACATTGCTTCTCCTCCCCTCCCCCATTGCATTTAGAAAAGAACAAAAGTAATCAGAGCTCTACTGCCTTCTTGTTGTTTGCATATATATGGTTCATCACTCTGATGACCAAAATTCTTCTGTTGAGGAGATTGTTGATACAGAGCGCCAGGCTGGAAAGTAGAGATAACTCTGTGTGTCACTATTGCAGTTTAATGAATCCCCCGATTCACCCTCCCCCCCCCACATGCACACTTCTTTCCTCCATTGCACAGGTGGTAAAATCCTATTAGAGCTGATCTAGCGGATGGCAGAATAGGTGGGGAACTCTCAGCTTCTCTGCCTCTTGCAGCCTAAACAGGATTTCGAAGCATAAAATAAATGTTAATCTTTCCAAGTAGAGATGCTAATCTGCAAGCAGCTCTTGGTTCAATATTGGGTTCCTGCCAGCTCTGATAACAGCTCATGATTTATGAAGATTTAGTGTGGATTGAGATGTCAGTTTGGGACTCAGACTCCAGGCTTCCTTAGCTAATGGGAAGAAGATGGGGATTTATGCTTGTCTGAGACTTAACATCATAAAACTTAACTGTGCGCAGTTCATGGGGTTGTCACATTTCAAAATTGATCCCTCTTTGTTGTCCACTGGAATTGTTGTTATAAAAGAAGTAGGTGTTCATTGAGGTCCTGACCTCTCCACACAGTCTTCTGTTATCCCTTTATTTCCACTGCAGAGTCCTAACAAATGCTTTGGTTTCCTGCTTTCAAGCAAAGTTACGAGTTCCTTTTAGCCATTTGATGTACAAACCACACGGGCACAAGTGTTCTGATGCATTAAGGATATAAAACTGATCAGTTTCAGAGAAACATATAATCAGTGTGGGAAGCTCCTTTTAAAACTCATTCAAGAATTAGCATGTGCTAAATAAAAGTAAACTTCATTATCTATTTTAGAAGTAGAAAATCTCTAGGGAAGGAAACACAAAAATATTCACTTTTTCTAATGGTTTGGGGATAAAAATCATCTTATTCTAATTTACAGCCATTTAGAAAAGAGTATATAACTTACACACATGAAAGCTTCAACATCCCAGACTGTTAAATGGTAATATAATACACACTGGGGCAAACTCTGCTCTGCAACACCAGTGTAAATCCACAGTAATTCTACTGAAAGCAGTGGCTTTATTTCAGTTTCACACACAGTGTAAATTAGATCAGAAAAGCTGGCCCTATTATAATAGTATAGAAAGCATATGTGATTCAGTATATTATTTTCTGACTAAAACTTAGAAGAAAGTGTCAAGACAGACAATTCTCTGAATGTTGATAAGAGACATGTTTTGCATCCCTATATTTTGTTGTTTTTTAAGCTGCTGTGTATTGTTCTTGGAAAACGGCCATTTGAACTGAAACAGTCAGAGCTCATATTGCTTTTTGGACTCAATTTGCAGTTAGTTGTGAAACTTATTAGTCTGTGAGGCAATGAAGTCCAGCATCTACATTACCAATTACTGTGTCCTTTATCATTAGATAGGGTTAAAAGTTGATTTTTCTCTTTTTAATATATAGTCTCTGGAAGAGGGAGAGAGAGGCTTTGATTTGCAAAAGTTTTTTTTTTTTTTCCAGAACTTGGAAAATCCTCTGTCTTTCAACAAATAGACTCACATTTTCATTCATTTACTTCACAGAACAAACCACATGGATTAGAACAAAATATGTGCTCCAAGATCTGCAAACACTGCTAGTTCAGTGTTAATTTGGAATGATAGTAGCCCTGTGAATCATTCTGTCTGTTCAGTGGAGTAGGACAACTGACTTTCTGTCAGTAGTTGGTTCATAAATCAATTTAAAGGAGGGGAGTTGCCATTTTGAGCAGCAGCCGTGCTTTTTTTTAAAAAAAAAAAAGCACTAATTTCTTATCAAAGCTGGTGATGGGCTATACCAGCCAAATAAGTTATTCTGAATGGAAGTATCTGGAAATGTAATGCGATGTCACATCTTTAATGCTTTTTTTTTTTTTTTAAAGCAGTGGATACTAACTGTAAATTAAGGTAATAAATTTCAAAATTGCAGATGTTGACCTGAAATTCCCAGACTCTGCATTTCTAAAGTACTATGTTCACTTCCATATTTGTCAATCCAATATGTCTACAAAGTAGAAGTCTTAACTTTAAATTTCTTTGATCTAAGGGTTTGATCTGAAGCCCATTGAAATCAATGGACACCTAAAGTCATTTTAATAAAGCATTAAAGTTAAGCATGTGCTTAAATACTTTGAATTAGGGTCTAAGTAATGTTCTGACTGTTTTTAAACATAGCATTCTCATTTTACAACAGAGAAGTTGAGATAAGGGAATTAAATTGACTCACTCTGTGTCCATGAGCTAGTCAGCATCAGAGCCAGGACTATGTTTCAGGAGTCCTGTCTTTCAATCCCATTAATTGACCACTAGACCTCACCTGTCTCTCAGTGAGGGATTTTAGGTGCAACTTGAAGAGCAGTAGGTCACTCACCCAGTAGCTGAGTGTATTACTATGTGGAAGAAGAGGATTGGTCCTTTGCACTCCCACTCTAGCTTAGGGAGATATTTGTGGAAAATCTCCCTGGGCTTTTATAATCAGCTCTTGTTATGTGCTCTCCACTGTGTCACCCTCATACATCCCCTAATCTGCCTCACTCTGGGGAGAGGTGTTTAGATGACTGCTGTGTGTGTTAGGATAGGTGCCAAAAGTGTCCCTAGTGTTGGTCCTTCGAAGTTTACAATATTTTTTTCTGGAAAAGTCCCTGATTTTGCTATATCCAAGCTGCTTCTCTTCGTAGCTGATGGTAATAATATTCTGTGACTTGCAAAAGGGGCTCCTGTTCTGCTGGCTACTATCACAGAGATGGTGTGATTAATCTTTTTTGGTCTAGCAAGCTGGAGTGTGACTACATCTCTGAATCCCAGTAGCTCTGAGTTGGCAGATGCAGAGAAATCTGAATCCATGTCATGTCCCCAAATCTCTGGGTTATCAGCATGGTTCTGCTACAGGTGTGATGAAGTGTCATTGGCATCTTGCAATGTGATGTATATTTGCTAAGTACATAAAGCGCTTAAAAATTTCAAGTATCAGAGGTTTAGCCATGTTAGTCTGGATCGGTAAAAAGCAAAAAAGAGTCCTGTGGCACCTTATAGACTAACAGATGTATTGGAGCATAAGCTTTCATGGGTGAATATCTACTTCATCAGACGCATGTGGTGGAAATTTCCAGAGGCAGCTATAAATATACAGGCAAGAATCAGTCTAGTGATAACGAGGTTAGTTCAATCAGGGAGGATGAGGCCCTCTTCTATCAGTTGAGGTGTGAACACCAAGGGAAGAGAAACTGCTTTTGTAGTTGGCTAGCCATTCACAGTCTTTGTTTAATCCTGAGCTGATGGTGTCAAATTTGCAAATGAACTGAAGCTCAGCAGTTTCTCTTTGGAGTCTGGTCCTGAAGGTTTTTTTTGTTGCAGGATGCACACAATAGCAATCTAAAGGTAACCTTGCTGGGTAACCTTGGACAAATTGCTTCACCTCCGTGCTTTAGTTTCCGCATCTGCAAAATGGAGATAATGTTACTGAGCTTCCTTGCTAAAGCTCTTCATGTGGCTGAAAAGTGCTTTATAAGAGCGTGGTGGTGGTGGTTACCTCAGATAGCCCTGGGTGGGACTGGAGCTACCTCCCTCCACTCAGCTATAGGGGTGTAAACATGACAAACAGACACCTGCATTAGAGTGAACATACTCAGGGGAACAAGAAAGAACTGTTGGTAATTAGTATTTTTATTATTGATATGGTGGTAGTGCCTATCGCCCACAGTCTGGGATCAGTGCCCATTGTGGTAGGAGCTGTACAAAAACCTAACAGAAAGGCAGGCCTACCCCAAAGTAAGATCTTACAAGCTGACCTGCTAATGGAGATCACAGTAGATAAAAGGCCTTTGTTGTTGTTAAATATTACAGCTAAGATATACGTATCTTTCACCATACAGAGTGCTAAGAGCTCAGTCTGGCACCTTTACCTGGCATATTACCTTAATCACACAGATTTCAGTAGTGCTACCAATGAGCAGTAATTTAGTCCAACATGAATAAAGAGTTGGTGGGGGAAGAGGGCAGAATCTAGCTGTAATGGAGTTTCTATAAAGTAATATAGGCTCTTTCCATTTACTTCTCTAATGTGGAAGTAAACTTCAGTATGTGTTAAGCAAAATAACATGAAGCAATCCTGGCCTGGTTAACCTGGTTTGGAATTTAAATTGATGAGTCTTGTCTTAGTGCAGCCCAAATTATTTCATTATTGCATGTTCCAAGGAAACAGAGATGATAATTTTTGGCTCCATCCTGATGATATTTTCTGCTGTTGGACCCATAGTTTAATAAGCTAAGTGATTGACACACACACTATCATCTTTGAAAGCGGAGTATCAGTAATCCAACTGCATGTTTAATTACTATCCCCTCACACGCATGCCTCACAATATGCCAGACCAGAATTACCCCTCTGAGCAGTTCTCTCAGAATCTGAATGGGGGCTTGGGGATCAAGTATATTTCAATAACTTTCTGCCACTGAGCCAGTAGTGTGATGTATAGCAATGCAAGTTTGGTATCTGTTTAGGGGTACCAAGGATGAAATATACTTAAGCAAATGGAAACAGAGAAGATATTGTATGTAGAAAATGCTAGTAGTGTTTTTATCCACTACTTGGCTGTTTTAAAGAAGCAGTGGACTTGCAGGATTTTGTCTTTGTTGGAAATTAAAAGGTGGGGAAGCACTGTTGATCTGGAAAAAACAAGACCGTGAACAGATAAGGTGTCGGACAGGACTGTATCCTTTAATGTCATATATTGGAAAACTAAACATTTACACAATGGAGTTTAAAATATCTCAACATTAAATGTTCAAGTTTAGATTCTGCCTGGCACTTAAAAGGGATAGAGTGGGTTGGACAGCTTAAAGAGACTTTCTTTCAACAACTGACCGTGTCCCATACCAGCCTTAGGGAAAATGGCGCCCTGGGCAAATTTTCTTGGGGCCCTTGAAGTACTGCTCCATGAGCAGCGGGAAATCCCTCAGCAGGCAGAGCAACAGCAGATGGAGCAATGGCAGTAATGTTGCAGGTGTCATGCTGCCAGGGGACAGAGAGGGGAAGTGTCTGAGCACCTGGCTCCCGCCCCGCAGCCCCTTTTATTGCCTCCCCTTGCCTCCTTGGTGGGCATGGCCCTTCTGCAGCCTCTTGACCATGGTCTCCCCCAGTCATGGCACCCTGGGCAGTTGCCCATGTTGCCTATCCATAAGGCAGGTCCTTGTCCCATAAAAGGACTAGTCTGAGTTTCTAACCCTGCACTTCAGGGGATGGGGGAGTGCAGGGACTGTTCCATCCCTACTTCCTCTGGAGTTAAATGAACCTCACAGTGAATCTATGAATCCCAGAAGGGGTGGGCAGGAGAAAGGCCATGTCCTTTTTTCATTTCTTTTATTTTTTTTTCTCCCTCGCACACTCATGCAATTTTTTTTCATTGAAACAATGTGAAGCCAATTTCTCAAAACATATTACCATTCTTCTATATACACTAATAATTAAGATGGTAAAATGTGTATCTGGTGTAACACCATTAAAGTACAAAAGGGATGAATTTGGCACATTTAAAACATTTTAAATATCTGTTTAATATTTTACCATGTTAGTTTTTCTCTAAATATGTCTTAAATCATCACAAAGGTAAACTTATTTTTTATAGTTAAATTATATTCAGAACTCTATGGTATTGTAGTATTAATTAACTAGAAATCAGGGTAACCCTCCTGCTCATCATTCTTTTGTTTTAAAGTAGCTGTGCTCTTGTCAACTTGGAAAAATTGTCAGATAAATAATCTTAAACATTGTTGGCTACATACTCTTGTTTTGTTTAAGATATGACTGGTAGTAATGAGCAACCAATGCAAATACGTTCATAGCTAATTACTGTATTGGGCCTAGAATTGAATTAATATCAATCAGCATAGGTCTACTGAGGTAAATGATTTATACCGGTTGAAACATGACCTATTATATCTGTTTGTATGTAGTGTTTGTTACATTGATATTCTTCATTAATAATAACACGAGTCAAGCCAATGCAGTTAATGAGAGTTTTGTCATATAAAGACTTCAGGATTAGGCATAACTACAGCTGGTCAGGAATTTTTCCAAGAAAAAATCTGATTTGTCTAACTCCAAACTTCTCCTGTGAAAGGAATAGTTCTGACAAAACACTCAGGAATGTTTTTCAGGTCCAGGGATGGAATTTCTGCTCAAAATGAGAGACCCATCCCAGAATAGTTAGTAGCCTGGCAGTTAAGGTATTCTTTTGGGATACAGGAGATATTAAAGAACTAGGTTCCAGTCCCTGCTCTGTCTGATTCAGACATCCCAGGTGAGTGCTTCTACCACCACTCTATTGGCTATTCCGGTTTGGGCATCTGACTCTTTGTGAAAAACTTTGAAGGGTCTTGGTTTCTTCCCAGTGTAGAACAATAACTCTTTTTGAAATATCAAAACCTTTTGCAGGATAGGTAAAATATTTCCCACCAAGCTCTAATATTCATATGAAATATTCATAGATAGGTACGTGTAACAGTCAAACAAAACATAATCTTGTAGGCAAACTTTTCAAACTACAGAACAACTGCTGCTGCTTCCTGAGATGAGACATAGTCCAGGGTGTAGAGTTGGTTGGAAAACAGGGACTGTTCCTTGGAAAATTTCAACTTTTTTGTCAAAAACCAAAATAATTGTAAACGAAAAACCTGTTTTAAACTGAAATTTCAGTTTTCAGACTTTTCCTTAAAAAAAAAAAATCTTCCAAAAAATTGTCATCTTATTCAAAACCCAACTTTTCCTTGGTTATGTTTTTTTTAAATAAATAAATTAAAAACTTTTTTTTTTAAACCAGAGCTAATCCAGGGTATTTGGGATCATGTGCTTTGCTATTCTTCATACATAAAGATACTAATTTTGTTTTTTTTACACACTCTCTCTCTCTCTCTCTCTCTGTTACAATGGTGATTTTAAACAACTTAAATATTGTTGAAGTTTATTTTTTGGAAAGTCAAGCTTACAGTTTTCAAAGAGAGCCGCAAGACATCTGGGCTCTGTTTTATTACCAAAGCAGATTGTATTACTCAGCATGAAGCAGTAGAATAACTACCGGTACATAACATGGCACTGAAAAAATAGGATTTTTATTATTATTGAAAGCAGAATCTCAGTGTTTGGAATATAGTTGTTTGAGGGTCCCAGATGTAGGGCTGCCAATGAGATAACAAACCTTGAGAGACGTGAGTTAACGCTAGTTCAGGCTCTGATTTATATCGGAAGTGGTGCATTATCCTATGGAGTGGGAGGAGTCATATCACACCATCAATTTTGGTATGGGACTTCATGTTAATTTCATGGAGTCCTGTGTTAAAAATACATGGGAGAATATGGCCAGATGTATAGGGTGGGTAAAGTGGAGAAAGTAGAAAAGTAAATGATGTCTTCTACTCTCCAGGTTTTCAGAACAGATAAATTATGGTATACGTAGAATAGAACTGTCTTCTCCTTCCAACTTGCAGGCAAGTCACCTGTCTGGTAACAGAATTAATGCAAAGGTTCTGGAAGTTGGCATAATGTCAACGGGGCACTGCACAGCCTCAGCAGTCCACCTGTGTGCTATCAACTGCAAGATTGGGGCCTAATTATGTATTACATTGGTGCAGAGATTAAAAATGATCTTTTTTGAATAATTTAATAGGAAAAAAATGGCTTTCACATTCTTATCTCTATATTTTGATTAATGTGGATATTAATGAATTGGCTCTTTTTCAGCAAAAAACATGAGTAGCGGTTACCTCTGTTTCTGTTTAAATACTCACCTTTGTTCTGGAATGAATTCAGTCTTGCTTGGAAATGCATCTATTTTCATTTAAATATGGGCTTGGCTTTGCTAAAAATATTGCATCATTCAGCGCAATTTTTTTCACAAAAATGCTTCCATTAAGTTCACAATGATTTGCAAAGAGCCGTTTCTTTGAATAATTCTGCATCTTGTTAGGAATATTTTTAAACCTCTAATGTGCGGCTCTCAGTGACATTAACTGGCTCAATAGCTCAGTTTTGCTTTCCGTTAATGGAAATGGAACAATTGGTAAAAATTCAATATTGCATATACAGTTTTTATATTGAACAAGTGTGGGTGCAGTAATGTTTTGGATTTGAGATCCTCTTGTATTCAGAGGTTATAAAAGATCCAGTATTTTGTTCTGAGGGATATTCTGGAACTAGAAAATTCTAGACACAGACTTACGGAGACTGAGAAACTCTAAAGAGAACAGAAGCAGCTTGTAAAAAACTGGGGAATAGAATAGGTGAGATGATGTTGTGTCCCATTTGGATTTAGGAAGTTGAGATCTGGCTTTTTTTTATTGGAACTATTGTGACTTTGTGTGTCCAGAGGAGCTGACTCTTCTAGCGTTTATCCACACATGACACTGGTCTCCACCCACACACTTACGCACTGCCAGGTATCTCTTTCCTACCAGGCCAGTCTTCAAGATCATGGAACAAAATCTTAGCCCCTGAATATCCAATAGATGGACTCCATCATCCCTCAGAAGCTCCCAACCAATGTATTCATAGACTTTAAAGTCAGAAGGGACCATCATGTTCATCTAGTCTCACCTCCTGCACATCACAGGCCACAGAACCTCACCCACCCACGCCTGTAATAGATCCTAACCTCTGAGTTACTGAAGTCCTCCAATCAGGATTTAAAGACTTCAAGTTACAGAGAATCCAACATTTATGCTAGTTTAAACCTGCAAGTGACCCATGCCCCATGCTGCAGAGGAAGGTGAAAAAAACCCTGGGGTCTCTTCCAATCTGAGGCATCTATTGATAGTCCCTTTGTGTGATCATTGAGCCATCTGCTTCCAAAATTATCCTGGCACCTTCACAGTTCACATTCTTCCAGGCCTTGTCAATGTGGGCTGGCTCCCTTCCAAACTCACCTCTCAAGCATCTCCGGCCAAACAAACCTTGTGTTTGGCTAAGACCACCTAATCAATTCCACTTGTCTGAGTCCTAAATTTCAAATTTACTCTGGTATGAGGCCCAAGATCATTTTCACCAAGGTGAATAACCAGGGAGTCAGGTGGCTAGTGTTTAGCAATCAAGTGCAGAAGAGGGATTAGCTAAAGGAACGTGTGCCAAAATTTGCAAGGTTGAGATGTAAGTAGGCTAATGCCTTCTTCGTGATAGCTGCACACTGATACCTGGCCAGTGGGGGTGCATCAGTTGAACTAATTGGTTCAGAAATTATGTTTAGTTAAACCAGTGCAACTTTGAACATAGACTCATCCTGCTTCTTAGGATTTGTCTAAGTCACAGGATTCTGCTTGAGTGAATTGAACAACCCTATGGGGCAAATAATGTTTAATTTTATTTATGAGAGTGGTTACAATGGATAACAAAGCTGTGCCATGGCAATCCAGTATCAAACATCATTTCTCTTATGGATACCAGATGTTCTACAGCAGGGGTCGGCAACTTTCAGCATGTGGCCCATCAGAGTAATCCACTGGCAGGCCATGAGACAGCTTGTTTACGTTGACCGTCCACAGGCATGGCCCCCCGCAGCTCCCAGCGGCCGTAGTTTGCCGTTCCTGGCCAGTGGGAACTGCAGGAAACTGCGGGCCCCAGGAATAGGCTGGCTGCCGGTTCCCACAGCTCCCATTGGCCGGGAACGGCGAACCACGGCCACTGGGAGCTATGGGGGGCTGTGCCTGTGGATGGTCAATGTAAACAAAATGTCTTGCGGCCTGCCAGTGTATTACCCTGATGGGCTGTGTGCCAAAGGTTGCTGACCCCTGTTCTACAGTATTTGTATGTGATGTAGGCCCATAGTATTTTCAACAACAGTATTGCAATCGCATATATGAAATGGAACTTGCACAATGTAGTCTTCTTACAAAACTATCATTAACATAATAGAAACAAGACTTATGAGTGAATGTAAACACATTTAACTGCACAATTAAGAGGAGACAGACTTCTACTATATAATTAACATTGTGTCTGATACAATTAGTTCTGTGTATTAGATATGGTGTGAAATTTTGCAGTAACTATGCCTTAATCTTAGCAATATTGGTGTCTGAGTAAACACTGTCATATAGTACACTTTCATTCGCAGAAACCGCTGTCAGAGTCTCTTCCACTGACTTTCAGAAATGAAAAGAGCTTTACATCTCTGTTTCACAAAGATGATACCCAGCCAGCCCACTATCAAAACTAACATCAAATCAATATATAGCTTATCACCCGAGGTCTTTCTCTGCTTTTATTATTCCAGACAATGGAGCCAGTATTGTGAAAGAAATTTGAGGTAACTGGAATACAGTAGTGCCAATGTTCACACATTGTCTGAGCCCACTGGTGCATGAGTTCCTGAAGAAGAAATAATCGGCTTCTGGCAGAGAGCTACAAAACCTTCCCCCCATTTAAATTTTTTTCAGAAAAGAACCATAAGTTTAGGTGCAAACCACAAGACAAAAAAACAACCTGCACCTAAAACAAAATTAAAACAGGATGTGCCAATTCAGTGGAACTCAGTTTAAGCTTTTAGGTTGGCTGGAAAAGCAACAAAAAATATATGAGTGTAGAGCGAGAATATTTTTCCTATTACAGCACCTAGGCTAACTTCTGGGTGACACAGGCTTTCAATATGGAGTAGTAGACTGTTGTATTTTACAACTTTTAGACTGAGTCCAACAGTGGATCAAGGGAATAATTGATACCAGGCTAGCAGTAATTAAATAATTACCCTACCCAACTTCTTAAAATCCAACACAGCAATAGGGGACAAATTCCTCTACTGTTGTGAAGTGTGTGTATATGCAGCATTGTTCTAGCTCTGTCAGTCCCATGATATTAGAGAGTCAAGATAAGATAATATCTTCTGTTGAATCAACTTGTGGTGGGGAGAGAGGCAAGCTTTTAAGCTACACAGAACTCTTCTTCAGGTCTGGGAAAAGTACTGTATCACAGCTAAATACAAGATTGAACAGATAGTTTAGCATAAGTACTTAACACCTATCCTAAAGGACCATTCAAGTTAGTGGCCTTGTAGTGATAGGGCAAAAACTGGGGTTTGTGTGTTATAGATTTTTGTAATAGCCCATAAATCCAGTGTCTTTAAGACCATGATTTTTAGTGTCTAGTGAAGGTATGAATTTAAGCTCCTGGGCTTGTCTTATGAAGGTTGTGCAGATTTCCTTTGAGGATGAGGACTGATAGGTCAGCTATAGACTGATCACTTTGTGAACTCTGTAGGTGAACACACAAGGAAATCTGTTCTGTGCAGCCAGGCATTCAGAGACCACAGAGTATAGTCCAAGCAGAATGTCTAGGACAGTGTTTCCCAAACTTGGGACGCCGCTTGTGTAGGGAAAGCCCCTGGTGGCCCGGGCCGGTTTGTTTACCTGTTGCATCCGCAGGTCCGGCCGATCGCGGTTCCCACTGGCCACGGTTCGCCGCTCCAGGCCAAAGGGAGCGACTGGAAGTGGCGCAGGCCGAGGGATGTACTGGCCGCCGCTTCCAGCAGCTCCCATTGGCCTGGAGCAGCAAACCGCGGCCAGTGGGAGCCGCGTTCGGCCGGACCTGCGGACGCGGCAGGTAAACAAACCGGCCCGGCCCGCCAGGGGCTTTCCCTACACAAGCGGCGTCCCAAGTTTGGGAAACACTGGTCTAGGATATACACCTTAACATGCTCAAAACTGCCTTCACCAGACAAGGACATCAATCATCCAAATGCCCAGGAGAGCCTACTTCAGTACAGAAATAAAACTCCCACTCCCGCCCCCCGCACTGCCCTTACTTTTCACCTACTACTCCACACTGGAATCCATACAGCATATTGCCAATCAACTACACCCATGCTTGATGGGGACCCTGAAAGAAATCTTTCCTAAACTCCGCCTTCTGGACTTCAAACAGTCCCCCAACCTTTCCAAACTCCTAATCAGAAGCAATCTCCCCACAGACCAGGGGACACCAGCTCAAAGGAGCACCAGACTCTGTCAGAACAACAGATGCAAAACCTGCAGACATATTTCCACTTCTACAATGATCAACACCTCTCAAGATCCCTGGGTCCTACATGTGTTGAACACGACATACGGTGTACCTCACCCAGTGCACCAAATGCCCCAACAACATTGGTGTGGGTGAAATGAACTCTTATAGGAAAATGATGAAAGCCATATCACCTGTGGGTGAACACTTTTCACAATGACATCAGATAGAGATCAGTCAGTCTTCTTCCTTAATGGAAACCCGCATAACACTAAATACTGTGTCCCATCTTTCATATATTGTGTGTGTCTGGGAGCAGGATATCTATGTATGCAATGAGTGGTAGTTGGCATTTAAGTCCCTCTGACTATAAAAACCTTAATAATAAAAACTGAATTGTATTTTTAATTTTTCCTTGCTACCAGAACTTTTTTCCTTCAGTCTTTCTTTACATTTCTTTACTACTTCCTTGAGTGCAGTGACACTGAAAAGTAAAAGGTTGGGTAAGCAAACTTCTCTGCATTGCTTTGCCACTGTGCCTTAATACTGACATGCCTCACTTTTTGCTATTCCGTCAAAAACTCTTGGCGTATAGATCATTTGTGTTTTTGTAATGTAAACCTCACAGGAGCTAGGTGAACACAATCAAACCAATATTGCTTCTACCATTCAAGTCCCTAAAGCTGGAAGGCCAGTCTTGCTCTTCTAATTGTTTATAGGTTGCGTTTTTGTGAGAATTCTGCACATGCACACTTTGTTCGTAGACTTAAGGAGATATTTTCATCTTCTTGCAAGGGAAATTTGTATACTGTAATTGTTCTCAACATCAGCATGTTCATCGGTGTATAAACCTAATGCACAGCAAAAAACGGAATATTTCTCTTCATAACTAAATCTCTTTATGTACCAATATATTGTATGGTATGTTGGCTAGTGAGTCACGTTCATTCTACACACATTAAATACCTAATGACAGCAACGTGAAGTTAGGTAGAAGACAAATGTCTCAAAAGAAAAACATGAGGAGTCTGATGGCACCTTAAAGACTAACAGATTTATTTGGGCATAAGCTTTCATGGGTAAAAAAACCCACTTCTTTTTACCCACGAAAACTTATACCTAAATAAATCTGTTAGGCTTTAAGGTGCCACTGGACTCCTCATTGTTTTTGTGGATACGGACTAATACGACTACCCCTCTGATACTCAAGAGAAGATTTTCAGAAGAAAAATGTTTCATCAGGTTCTATTGGTCGCTTACATCATTGTCTTGGGGAAGACCATTGCAGGAATCCTTTTGTAGCTATCAACCTTGATCTTGCAGTTGGATGGATGTGGGCACACCTGATGCATCATCATAGTCCTACAAAAATCAGTTGATCTTTGCACAGGATTAGAGGGTCCATCTTCAGACCCAGGGCCCTGGTCTGATCCCACCCATGGTAAGGGGACTTCTAGACATGCAAGAACTTTTTGAAGTCTTTTTGCTTAGAATGCCAGATCTCCTTTTGTGTTTATACCATTGTGGCAGCAGCCCCATTGCTGCCTCCTATTTCATCCGTAGATTTTCTATTAATCTTACTGCATTTCCAATTAAGCCCTTGTTATGAATTTGTTTCAATGTGGTTCTTAAGGGAATCAGTAAATGTGTTTTATAATTATGTGCTCAAATATTAGGATTTAATAGTTCATAATTAGGTTTTTAAATTAGAGATTGGTCTTCCTATACAATTTGAGGAGCTAAAATCTAATTTACATGTTCACCTTAAGGAAAGCTCATAAAAGACCCAAACCTAAAGCAATGGAATACATTTTTAATGAAATGGAAGTTAGGGGGGAAATAGCTAATCAAATGCAACTTAGGCACATAACCCAACTGTGCAAGCATTGTATAACATGATATGGTTTCTTGATGCTGCAGACTGAAATATAATGCTTTTTAAAATTGTGATGAAACATGACTTAAAGCAGTGAATTTCAATTTGACATATGAAAGTGCCCCTGTGGTCAGGCCCATCCAGAGATATGTGGGGCCCTTGGTATATCATGCTTATTGGGGGTCCCACCCCCTCCCATTTAACTTTATGTACATAGGTGTCTCAGACATTTGGGGGCTTGGGACCCTAGTACAGTTGTTTTTCCCCTACTCTTCAGCCCTGCCTGTGACAGACATTACCAGCAGCTTCAGTGTTCCTGTAGAAATGAATATATACATCATGTATATGAATAATAGACATGTTAGTATTTTTATTGTTTATTGGCATTCATTTTTACAAATACCAGATGCAGATAGAGGAGAGCAGGAAGAAGCCTATGGTTGATCTACTGTTAGAATGATTTTTGTCACATGACAGTGACAAGGAATCCTGGTAATGTCGCTCAGCAGTTAGAGCAGAAGTCTAGAGTCAGGATTCCTGAGTTCTGTTTCTTACTCTGAATTCACTCAGGGTGAAATTTACCTCTGTACGGAAGGCCAGCATGAGGTCTGTGTCAAAGTTGATATCTTGGTCAACATAAGAGGTTAAACTGGGAACCTCTGGAGTTGAAAGAATGAGTCTCTACAACTTGAGCAAAGCAGCCAAAGTCTCTAGTTGAGAGCTAAAACAGACTCACATCAACAGTATATTAGACACGAAGGGTAGGTCTACACTTACCTCCGGGTCCGGCGATAAGCAATCGATCTTCTGGGATCGATCCCGGAAGTGCTTGCCGTCGACGCCGGTACTCCAGCTCGGCGAGAGGAGTACGCAGCATCGGCGGGGGAGCCTGCCTGCCGCGTCTGTACCCACGGTAAGTTCGAACTAAGGTACTTTGAATTCAGCTACGTTATTAATGTACCTTGCGTACCTTAGTTCGAAGTGGGGGGTTAGTGTGGACCAGGCCAAAAGGGAACACAGAAAACACACTGCTCTATGGGTTACATCTCCACCACTTAACTCCCATTGAAAGCCTAACTAATAGAGTTGAAGTGAGGCTTAAGTGGGCCATTGGCCCTCTGATAGTGGTGCATTTCCCCTTGTGCGACTTAAAGCAAGTCACATTGTTTTGTTGATTACTCTTTCAGTCCCAAACTGTGTGGAAGGAGTTCTTTCAGAGCAAAGAGTCCTTGCCCCAAAGATCTTGCCCCCTTGTTGTGCCTTCCTTTGCTCATCGGGTAATACAATCTTGGTATCGATCCATGTTACAGGGTTGTTGGGAGCCTTATGATTTGTAAAGTGCTTGCTGATGACTGGAGCTGATCCACTTTTTTTGGCCAAAACTTTTGCCCCCTTGAAAAATTCAGATTCATGTTGTCTAAAACACATGGCAAATTTTGTATTTTTGCCAGATTGTTTCGATAGGGGGAAGAAAAGTAAAGAGAAATTAAGTGTTTTTTCTACATTTTCAGAATTAAATGCTTTTAATTTTTCAGTTTACTTAACACGGGGTTAGTGGGGCGGGGAATTGTTTTGAGTCCACCTAAAACAAATTTCTTTGAGGTTTTTCAGTACTTCCAGTGAACTTAGAAACCAGTTATTCACACAGGTGTAATGATGACCCATGAGAGAATAGTAGCGTGTTCCAGGAGGTGAACTGCTGTAGACTGTTGGCACTCAGGATATACTTCCTCAGTCAGGGAAGAAACTCGCATTAACACAGCATGGGTCTGTGCCCCACTCTATTGGCTAGTCCACATAAAGAAGTTAATAGAGTTGAGTCTCATTTAACACTCTCTGATGGAGTAAAGATGCTTTAAGGTGGGTACAAATGTAATTTTGATTCACCTCAAGGCCCTGTTACACTGCCATCATGTAAAGAATCTGTCCCAAGAGTCTGCTGAATCAGGGCCTTATGAAGTAGATTTTTTTTTTAAAGTTAATATTTTTATTCCTCATAAACTATCATTTATCTCAGAATAATGCTCTTGGTGCTACACAAATGCTGAAGGAGTATCTTTGTCAGTGACTATTACAGACACTTTTTAATAAATAAAACAAGGGTATATTACTGTCAAACTTTTTAAAAAGAATGACAGTGGTTCACTCTACCATTGCTGACTACCCACATTCTGGCTGTTTTAGAAAACAAATCTATAGTGTGCATTAGTTCATGAGGGACCAATTTAACCAGATCCACTTGTTTGTTTTTTTTGTATTCTGCTTTTGTGAATAAGGTGATTTCTAACTGACTTAATATTTTTGTTTATCAGTGGATAGTGGCTATTTACCTGGCAACATGATTGCCTGGTGTAAATGCTGCCAGGTTCATGACTTATAACATAAGAAAGCATTTATAGTTATGGCATTCATTAATATTTAGTATTGCATATATTACTACTAAGAAAGCACTGTGTACTGATCCTACTTATGAGACTCAAAATAAGTGCAGCATATTTAATTACCTTTTTTCTCTCTGCTTCTCCCCAATGTTGTGAGCAGACATGATTAACTTTTTATCAATGCCTCTTTATTTTCAGTGAGACATTGTCTAGCAATTGCTATTCACTCTCCATTTCTTACCTGTAAAATAAATACTACATTCTATGCACAACGACAAGGTCAAACCTATAAAAGAGTAATACATGACTCTATTTGCTCAGGTTAAAATCTTTATTAAAATGAACATTGTTACATAGCCATTGTCTTCTTTCTGATACCATAAAGCTATTCATGCACAGTAATTCAGTATCAGTGTTTCCCATTCCGGGAAGTGGCCACAGCCTTTAGTCATTCTCTTAAGAGCTCTTTCTAACTAGCTGTGTTTCAACATTCACCTTTTAACTTGAAAATTACTATACAACATACTCCTATTGTTTCCCCAAAACACTACACTTCACTTCACTTCCCCACTTTTATTAAAAGACATGAATAAATTCAAAGTCTCTCTCTGAAGGAGTATCATGTCACGTTTGATAGTAACACAACAATGATTTTGCTGTGCTTGGGTAAATACTCCCCCTTCATAATATTGTCTGCTTGATTAAAGATGGCATTTTGATATGAATGTGGTATATTTAATTCCTTTGGGATTTCCTATACAGTTAAGGACTTTTGTAGGTTAGGGAAATACAAACCAGCATTACTACATCAACGTAGACACACAGCACCAAAGGTAGAAGGGGGCTTGTACCAGTGCAGCATATCCTTGTAAATAGTTCCATGCCAGTGCAGCATTATCTAGATTAGGTGGTGTCAGGATCCTGAGCAAAGGGGGGCAGGACTAGCAGAAGGAGCCTGGGATTCTGAAACTGAAGCCAGGGGTCCGATCCAGTATCAGGTGCTGGTGAGGTTGCAGGTTTGTAAAAGTCCTTCTAGAGTCAGATCAATAATTTATAATCCAATAGGCAGTACACATGTAGAGTTTGTTCAAATTCTTCTCTGGGAATTTGCTGGGGTAATCTGTGGTACACCTGGAGACCTCCGTCTTGTGACTTGAACATCCTCTGACAGTTTTAGCATTTAAAGAGATTTAAAGAGAGATTTCAGGTCTGAAGCTTTATAGCTGAAACTCAGCTGATTAGCCTCTTGTCAGCAAATGATCACAGCAGGCATTCCTTGGATGAAGAATAGGTAACATACACGGTTGTTTTGAAATTAATCCCTATTTCTTAGCCATACACCAATAACTAATTGCATTGATTAGCATAAGACAGTTAACCATTCAAACTGTTCATAGGTAGTTTACTACAAACTTCGAAGACCAATAAAGACAATATTACACCACAAGTTTCATCGAAATGTTAATATTCCCTTTTGATTTCTAAATCAATAGAACATAGGAATAAAACATACAAATAAGAACCGAAGTTTAGCATCTACAAGCTTATTGGATCACATTGTTAAACTTCTAATAAGATAGAGGTAAACACAGACAAATGCCATTAGTATTTGCTTCTAATTCTCTAAAAATACAAGTTTACATCTCAAGAACTCTGGTCTATTTAACATGGCTTTGCTAATTATCTTCAAAGAATGGTCCTGTTTACCATTTCAATACTTTTCTAATATGTCCTTAAAGATTTTTTTTTTTTTTTTTTTAGGGTCACCCTGCCTGCCTGCCTAACTTTTGCTGTCTCAGCATCACAAACCCACTAGCAAATATTCTCTCCTTCTTCCTTCTCCACTGTTTCTCTGGGTTGTTTTTCTTTTGTAAACAGCAATGGGCCATAAGATGAGCAACAACTCACTGATATTGGTGCTTGCCATCAAATAAGGCTGAAGTGGCTCTCGGGACTTCCAGGATGTAAATGGGGGCCGAGGCGCTTCATGGAAAAGGTTCTGTAGCACTCATCACCCTCTAGGCTGTGTTTTCTTGTCTGCTTAAGCCCCACGTGTGCAGAGGGACAACTATGCATGTTCCTCTTGCCTGCCCTGTCACCACCACCAGCTCATCCTATATTCTTCTCCTCCTCCTGCACAGATTCTGGACTGAATGGAAGGTGCCAAAAGCTTAGCCAACCCCAACTTCCATATAGGAGAGGGAGCTCTCTGCCCAGATCCACGTGGAGATCTAAGAAGTATGACTTGCACATTAGCCAGGACTACCCAGAATAATTTGTGGCTGTAATTTCTCATTTATCTTATTATAGCTAAATTCTTAGGTCTAGGTTCACTACATTTCCAGGAATAAATCTGAGCAGGCTCTTTTAGGGACAGCTGGTCTCTTAAATCCAAGAGAAACAACCAACTTGCAGCTCTAATAATGTTCTCTTGAACACCCAGAGCTGACGGCTCTAGCTATTTCATTTAAATATTTTGTCTCTTTTCCATGGTTTTCCGGTTTATTTTCAAGAACATTTGGTGGCCATCTCACCTTCACCACATGCAACTAGAGGACAGTAACAACAGATGGGTGGGTACTAGAGAGCATTACTGAATTTCCCAGTCCCTCTTCAGGGACCACTTTCATAACGAGATTTGGTATCAGGAAGTGAGTTCTATGCTCCAGTCAGGAGCTGTAGAGCAAGTACCTCCTTAGCATCAGGAGAACGGGTTCTGCTCCCCATACTTCCATTGCCAAGAAAAATTGAGGCTGCAGGCTCATTTCAATCTACAACCAGTAAATGTTTTTTTTTTAATTTATTTTACTTTATTTCCAGTCAAAATTCAGAATGATTGCACTGGCATTGATGGTCCCCTCCATAGAGGAGGAGATGGGATTTGTGGCTCTCAACATGAAACATGCTTATTTTTCTGTGCACATTCATTGGTCCCACAGAAGCTTCCTCAGGTTCCTGGTAGGAGAGGAACCTGAGGAAGTTCAGACTTCTTCCATTCAGACTAACCACAGCACCCAGGTCTTCACAAAGATCTTCTTCATGGTGACAGCCCAGATGAAATGAAATGGTGACAGTATCTTGGGATGCCTAGATCAATGGTTCCCAACCTTTTGTTTGCAGCAGCACACCTTGAGCTCCAGATAAGAGCCCATTCCCCTAGAGCAAAGGCAACTGCAGCAGCAGCACTTCAAGATGCGCCTATTCTGGACATTTTTAAGGTGCCTATCTGGCCACCGCACCTTCACAATGTCATCTTCTACAGACTTATAGTATTTTGAAAAGTCCAATTTGAGGTCTTTTAAAAAAGGGATTTAAGCTCTTGAAAAATTCTAATCATGGTTCTCAAATTGATGTTTGCTTGAAACAAATACCAGCAGTAAACATGACATGCAAGATGTATTCAGGGAATAAAACATAACATTTACAGAGTGGGGGAGAGGGGAAGAAGCTAGCATTAGAATAGAGAGAGCTGATCAGACATGACCTTTGGCAAGCACTCCAATTTCTTAGTGTGAATATGCCAGTCAAAGAGATTAGTTTCCAGAACAGTTAATTCTACATGAAAGAGAAGGTCAGGCACAAAGCATATGAGGGACCTTGTTCAGCCTAATTCGTTTCTGTGTATTGCGCACACACACGGTGCATTTTAAGTGATGGGTGGCATTTAAATGTTTTTATAATTATAGACCTGGAGACCTAAAATTCCACCTGTCTGCAGGCAAACAGGTCTTTGGAGGAGGAAAGATGGTTGTGTGCTGAAGGCACAGAATTGTGGCTCAGGGAATTTGGGTTCAATTCCCAACTTCCTGCATGACCATGGGTAGGTCTCTTAATTTCTCTGTACTTCAGTTCTGCTAAGTGGGGATAGTGATACTTCCTTCACAGGGGAATTGTAAGGGTAAATTGATGTTTTTGTGGTGCCCATGTATCATGGGGATGGGGACCATATAAATACCTACATGGATACCCTTTTTTTAAAGGGTATCCATGTGATCTGTGCTACTCAATGGAAATATCATGCCAGACAGGTGCATTTTTATGTTGAAGGACTGTACTAAGGATCCTAATGCATGTCTTACCAAAAAAAAAAAAAAAGGCTTCGCTGCATTTGTGAACATGATCCATAACAGTATCTGTTCCAGCCAGTCAAATTGCTAACTGTTAGTCACTGATAAATGCTTTTTAAATGAAACATCATTAAAGGAAATTAGTTGTTCCATGTAAGGGCTGTGTCTTTATAAAAACTGTACTTTCATGGATACATTTCTCCCTGATTGGGTGAAGCACACACTACTTCCACCTCTTTGGCAGCTTGTCATTCTGCTTCCACTGTTGCTACCACTGTGCTGTAGTGACATCCATCAGATAAAATGAATACATCTACAATCTCTTGGGGTAATACAAATAAAGTAACTGTAATGCAACTTTTGACACACACGTTCCCTTGGCATTTATACAGCCGCAGGAGACCATTATCTTGTGACAATTTTCTGTCCCAGTAACATTATCTCTGGATTAAAATAACAAACTTTATATGACAATGTGATCCAACCAGAAAAGGATTTGGGTTTTTTTTTCCCCTCATCATTATTAGCTATTGGAGATCATTTCTGTTTTGTGATGGATTACATAGCCAGACAGTAGCCTATGTGGCAAGAGTGATGTTAAAATAAACTGGTTACAGACCACAAGAATTTTGAATGGAATCTTTTTGCTTGTTAAGACACTTTTTTAATAGAAATGTTCACTGAGATACTTTTTTGCAAAGCTTCTGTGTCCATCTTAACTTCACCTTTGCCAAAACCATCACTTGCACTGGTGGACTGCCAGAAAAGTAACTCCTAATTAATCAAAATCAAGGGTAGCACTTTTAGTAACCCATGGCGTTTTTATTAGAGCATTGTTCATTTTAAAAAGTGCCCACTTAGCTGATCTGTCAATCAGTCACACAAATTCTTGCCTAAAAAGTAGTTCAGGGAAGATGAGATACATTCTCAGAAGACAGCAGATGTTCCAATATAACCAAATATAGCTTGTTTTTATAAGAGGAATTGTGTGCCTTCAACTTAAGGTATCTACTCCAATAATTCTGGACGTATTTCAGACAATCCTTTCTGCCATTACAAGGTGCATGGTACATAAAGAAACAGAGTAGGGAAAGAAAATATTCCAATGGCAAGGCATTCCTGCTCTGGCTATAGCTAATTTAATAGGCCAAAGAAAGTGCCAAAATGTTAAGCTTTATTTACCACATTAAATGTCTAATGGAAGACTGCTATCTACCCCTATCAAGTAGAGAGAGCTGCTGGGGCTACAAAATATATCAAGTAGATAGAGATGTACCCAAAAGCTCGTTGGTAGTTGGCCCAAGTCATAGATAATACTCTGACCAGGCAGTTCCGTAGGCCAAATGAAGATGGGACATGGGATTTCCAGTGAAAGTATGTACGTAGTACAAGGGCATCAGTAATCACTATGTTCTATTGGTTGGAGCAAACTGGTATGTGTTTTTGATGTAACTGCAATCAAATATCAGTACTGATTCCTGACAACACTCAGTAAAAGTAATGATTTGTAGGTATTAAATGACTCATGTAGAAAAAAGCTTCACCAGCTCTTTGTGAAAACTTTTTGTGCTGGCTGTATTAACAGCATTCCTCAAGGTTCCAAGCAATCATAATTATACAGAATGGGTCATATTCTGTTGGATATCCATCCTATAGAGGTATGGTGTTGTGAAAATCGATCATTCTCAGATCACCTTTGTTAGGTAGGTAAGTATTCTTATGAGGAGAGGCTATATTTATTTAATGGATAGGACACTGTATTGACTGGCAAAATGGAGGAACCAGGAAGTGAAGTAGCTTTCCCAAGGCCACATAGCAGGCCGGTGATAGAGCTAGGAATAAAACCTAGGTCTCGTGACTTCCAGTCTAGTGCCTTACCTACTAGACTATGTTGGCTGTTCTATGCTATTGGATTGTCATTGAGCAGGTTAAATTAATTCTGACTTACACCAGGTACCTTAGCAGTGGGAATGGACTGATAGCCAGCCATTCAGATGCCTTTTATATAAAATATTTATATAAGGATTTTTGGTCATATTACCACAGACATATTTCTGTAAATTGCATGACAGATTGACAACTCAAATGCGGTTATTATCAAAGAAGAAAAATGGGAAGAGAGTAAGATCTCAGTTTAGAAAGCTGCCACTTAGTATGTTTAAAGAGACTACTTATCTACTTTTTTGTAATCTCATAAATATCCACTTTAATGCACTCCCCCTTCCTTCACTTGTAGAATTGTTATGGTTTTCTAATAAAACATCAGGAGGCAGCTCCGCAGTCTGTTGCAGCAGGGATTTGGCTGTTGTTTTCATCTCTTATTATCAATCAGCAGCCCTTCTTTGAAAGATAATTAGATTATCCTTTGGGTGTCTCTCCAGCCTCCACCAAATCCAAATATATAGAGGGAATAAAACTTACTAAACTGCCATGCTTGGTGACTCTGCTTTATACAACAGTAGCTTTGATAAATAAAATATTTGAAATATGTTGAGTAGCAGAAAGGCCAAGTAACATTTCTGTTCGATTTAGCAAACTGAGCTTAGGTTCTGAAACCTGTTTTTCAAACTTAGTGAGTTGGGTTTTTTTAGTCTAAAAAGTGACTATAAAAACGGTATAACATTTAATGCTTTCCATTGATTTCTGTATCAACTGTGCACATTTTTCCAAACTCAATCTGAACCCTGAATTCAAGCTGCATTTTCTTAGTGGTTCAGGTATATCGCTATTCTGCAAGTCAATTTAAGCCTTATGAATATCTGTGCAACCCTGTTTTCTTTAATGGGAACGTACAGGTGTAAGTGAGGACAGAATTTGGATCTGCATTTGAAACCCAGTTTAATAATTCTGACGCACAAGGACAAGTAGAACTGAGCAGAAGCTAATTACTACATCCAGATCTGTATTGGCTCCACAGTGCTAGAAGGCATAAAAAGTAGCAAAACTTAATTTTTGTCATTAAGTCAGCAGATAAAAATCTGAATACATACAGCAAACATACTTGTTGAGTCAGAAGTTCCCATTTCTATGGTCACTTTTTTTTCTGACCATTAAGTGCACTTCAAATGCATCTTTGCTGGCACAACATTAACCAGATAAACCTAGACCATTCCTATATGAGAAAAGGTGTACTTCTCTGGATTTTAAATCAATCTAGTTAAATCAGCACAAACTCCCAATGTAAAGGCTCCTAAACATGTTTGACATAGGCTTAAACCAGTTTAGCTTTCATTGATAAATGAGGGTAAACTGATTTAAATGAATTTACATTAGGGGACTGCATTGATTTAATTATGTTTTGTAAAAGTAGTGCAACTTTCCTTGTAGACAAGCCCATAGAGTTGGAAAATAATTAATTATTCTTCAAGGTTCTCTAATTCATCCCTCCTTCACCCGACACGCTGGAAGGGCTGGATTGTTCCTTTAAAGTTAGTTCTTGAGTGCTTTGTTCAGTCTAATAAATATTTCAAGCAATGAGTCCATCGTTTCTCTTGGATGGGTGATTAGTCCACAGTGCACCTTAGCAAGTGATATTAGCAGATTAAATGTTCCTTTTCCTACTTGCATCCCATTATTATTCCTCCTTGTAGTTTTGTCCCACCTTGTATCAAATATTCTTCCACTACTTGGTGTTCACTTTTTTTTTTTTTTTTTTTAATACTTGTGCTCAGCTTTCACTCCTGCCCACTAGTTGTCATTTAGCCAGGTTAAATGGCTCCTTAATCTTTTCTCTTCAGTGAATAACTGCAGTTTCTTAACAATTTTTGCATTTCTTCTCTCTGGTTCTTTCTGGGGATTATGTTAGTTGAGCAACTGGCTTGGAGCACTCCACAATCAATGTGACCTGGATTTCTGCCATAGTTGAGAAGGAAAGACACAATTTGTATTGTATAGTGTTTATAGATGTGAATCACCCAGCTATCATATCTAGCATTTTGGGGAGTCTCTATCTTTTTCTGAAGAAGTCGGTGGAATTAGTCCAGATTAATACTAGCATAACTGAGATTGGAGCCTGGCGACAGTCTCTCTGGGCCTGGTTAAAAGCCCATTTAAATTACTGATTTTCATGGGATTTGGAACTGGTCTTCTAAGCCACTCTCATAGCAAAGTTCTATAATAGTCCAACAGTGCTTGTCATGGAAGATGGTCAACAATTAAAGTAAAAGAACAATTAGATTTCTTTTCAGACATTAATGGGATTTATTGTGAATTTTGTTTGTCACCTTTATGCTAGAGCATTAGGAGGGCGAGGGAGAGAGACTGGATACAATGCTTGAAAATTCACTCACTTTGTCACATACACAAATAGATCACATCTCCTCTATTTCCCTGAAATAAGGGAAAATGGCACAAGCAGGTGTCTCTTTTATTTGATGTGCTTTCATTGCTGTGGTTAGACAGGAACTTCTCACCTATCCTATGCATGAGGCCAGGGCTGGAGCAACTCAGTGAACTGCTGTTCCTGCCAGTAACTGTGAACTAGAGCAAAGGGTAATAGCTATGGATGTATGATGTACAGACCTAAATGGAGACGGTGTACTCAAAAATAAATTACTTTACCACACTGCAGTGTCAGTATATGGAACAGCTGCTGACACACTCTAGAGGTGACAGTGATTGATGCTCAACTTGCAGGCAGCCCGTTTTTAAGGGACTTTTGAAATCTCACCTCCTTGTTGTAGACTGTACATTCTAATCTCAACAAAGTTTGTGTTGATTTGATATTTATTTTTTAAATGATACTTTGCTTTAAAACCAGGATTTTAGGTCTATGATGGCTTTTGTGGAGATAGTAGAAATGGATTTAAATGGATATTGGGGGTAAATTTTAACTTACACTTGGCTTTTAATATGCATTTTTTAATTTAAAAAACCCATTCAATCCACTAAAATCCCTTTAATGAGTGAAAAATATTATCCACTAAAGCAGTGGCTCTCACCCTTTCCAGACTATTGTACCCCTTTCAGGAGTCTGATTTATCTTGCGTACCCCCAAGGTACACCTCACTTAAAAACTACTTGTTTAAAATATCAGACATAAAAATACAAAAGTGTCACAGCGTACTATTACTTAAATTGCTTACTTTCTCATTTTTACCATATAATTATAAAATCAATTGGGATATAAATATTGTACTTACATTTCAATGTATAGTATATAAAGCAGTATAAACAAGTCATTGTATGAAATTTTAGCTTGTACTGACTTCGCTAGTGCTTTTTATGTAGCCTGTTGTAAAACTAGGCAAATATCTAGATGAGTTGTTGTATCCCCTAGAAGACTTCTGAGTACCCCCAGGGATATGCATACCCCTGGTTGAGAACCACTGAACTAAAGATATTTTGTATGTTTTATTTAGAAGACTTCTTTAAACTTTTCATAAAATGGTATAAAGTTTTTATTAGAAATCAGTGCTTCAGTAAATTTTTTATTCCTCTAGGCCAGGAATCGGCAACGTTTGGCACGCGGCTCACTAGGGTAAGCACCCTAGCAGGCCAGGCCAGTTTATTTACCTGCTGATGTGGCAGGTTCGGCCGATCGTGGCCCCCACTCACCGTGGTTCGCCATCCTGGGCCAATGGGGGCGGCGGGAAGCGGCGAGGGATGTGCTGGCCGCGGCTTCCCGCCGCCTCCATTGGCCCGGGACAGCGAACCGCAGCCAGTGGGGGCCGCGATCAGCTGAACCTGCCGTGTCAGCAGGTAAATAAACTGGCCTGGCCTGCTAGGGTGCTTACCCTAGTGAGCCGCGTGCCAAACATTGCCGATCCCTGCTCTAAGCTTTTTAACTCATATTGTTTCAACTTTCTTCAATAGAGACAGAAGAAAAACACAGGTTTGATTTTTTTTAAGTTATTTTTCTTATTTTAACTTCATATCTGGGTACTTGTGCTTGAGATCCCAAATACTGATATTTTTTAAAAGGGCTCCAGAGGTGATCTTGGCAATTACAGGCCAGTGAGCCCAACTTTGGCACTGGGTAAATTGGTAGAAACTATAATAAAGAACAGAATTATCACGCACACAGATCAACATGATACGCTGGGGAAGAATGAACATGGCTTCTGTAAAGTGAAGTCCTCCCTCACCAATCTATTAGGTTGTCAACAAGTGAGTGGATAAGGGTGATCCTGTGGATATAGTGTATTTGGACTTTCAGAAAGCCTTTCACAAGGTCCCTCACCAAAGGTTCTTAAGCAAAGTAAGCAGTCATGGGACAAGAGGGAAGGTCCTCTCATGGATCACTACCTGGTTGAAAGATAGGAATCAAAGAGTAGGAATACATGGTTCACTTTCTCAATGGCAAGAGGTGAACAGTGGAGTCCTGCAAGGATCTGTACTGGGACCTATGCTGTTCAACATATTTATTAATGATCTGGAAAAGTAGCTGAATGGTGAAATGGCAAAGTTTGCAGAAGATAATTAAGTCCAAATCTATGACTAGTTACAGGGGATCTCACTAAACTGGGTGATAGGGTAACAAAACGGCAAATGAAATTCAACCTTCTGGTAAATACACACTGAAAAAAAAATAAAAATAGATGAGTTCTAAATTAGCTATTACCACTCAAGAAAGAGATCTTTGCATCGCTGTGAATAGTGCTTTGAATACTTGAGCTCCATGTGCAGCAGTGGTCAAAAAGGCTATCAGTAACGGGAGAGAAAATAAGACAGAAAATATCATAATGCTACTATATAAATCTGTGGTGTATCCACACCTTGAATACTGTGTCCAGTTTTGGTTGTCCAGTCTCAAAAAGAATATTGTGGAACTGGAAAAGGTTCAGAGAAGGGCAACAAAGATGATCAGTGGTGTGGAATGGCTTCCATCTGAGGAGAGACTAAAAAGTTTAGGGTTGTTCAGCTTAGCAGTGAGACAACCAGGGGGGCATATGATAGAAATCTATAAAATCATGATAGGTATAGAAATAGCAGATTTTTACAAGTGTTTACCCATTCCTGCAATACAAAAACTATGCATCACCAGATGAAATGAATGGTTAGCAGGTTTAATACAAACAAAATAAATTACTTTTTCACACAACATATGATTAACATGTGGAACTCATTGCTGTTCAATGTGGTGATGGGCAAAAGTATAAGCAGGACCTTTCCTTAAGTAGTTCTTTTTTGAGCCATCAATGGCTATTAGCCAGAATGGTCAGAGATGCGACCCCATGTGAGATATGACACTAAACCTCTGACTGCCAGAAACAGAGAATGAAAGATTGGGTGGATCATTCCAAAATTTTCCTATTCTGTACACTCTCCCTGAAGCTCTGGGATTGGCTACTGTAGGAGACAGGATATTGGGCTAGGTGTACCATTGGTCTGATCCAATTCTTTTAGCTTTATGCAAACAGAATTTTGTACATGCTTTCAAAGTGACATTAAAGTGTTTGCACAGCTATAATTGACAAATCCTTAGGTAACAAAAAAGAAGACTGCTCAGTCAAACATACAGCACTTGCATGTAGAACAGAATAGCAAGAAAAATCCATATTACTATATTCTGAAAGACATTTAGTGTCCTGCAACTCTAATTGGCAGTACTTAGTTTACTAACTGCGTGGGAAGGAGCAAATTGTATACATACTGCTGTTGTGCATCACAGTAACCAAGCTGAGAATCTTAATGACTTAATTCACACCTAAAATAAGGTTTATTCAGTGCAAATTCAGTAAACCATTAGTTCAGAAAACTTCTGGCATCACTGATGCTCTTGGAAGCTGTTCCCGAAGCTGGTTAAAGGACTTTGTGGAAATGGAAACTGCATTTTTCATATGGGAGTGAGACAATGCACAATAAAGATCACTATCGTCTTTCTAAATTCATTTGTTGCAAGCAGAAGAAAATAGGATCTTTGCTGCATGAGTTCACCAGTAGGCATCTACAAATATAGGTCACTTAGAAAAAAATTAAGAGGCAACAGAATCATTGTAATTCCAGTCAAGACATTGCTTAGTCTAGAGATGTGCTGCTAACTAGACAACTTTGCAGGTGTGTATTTGAATATTCTAGCAGACTGAGTCCTCGCAGTTTCACATGGATCTGACGCTAATTAGAAACCTGAGTTCCCATTGTACATCTTGGGTGATACAAGTGGCTTTTTCATCTGAAGGGTTAGATAGAAAATACATGTCAAACTCTGCAGGTCACCTTTACCAACTTTTGCAAAAAGCAGGAAGTTTTCCCAATATATTGTGCTATCTTTGTTTACTTTTTTAACACAGTGATAGCCCACTGGAGCTTTAGCTTTTACATTATGCAGAACAAATTCCACAGCAGACACCTACCAGTGTTTGTCTTGCTTTTTAAAATGTGAATTATCTGAATGGATCTATTTCTAGGGTCTCCCTTCCCTCTGCAAGTCTTTTCCCCAAGGAGTTAAATAATCAGGATTCAGTCTCTAAAAGACAGTAAGAGTGAGCGGAGAATTATGGTACAATTCGTGGTTTGCCATTATGTGTGTCACATGGTAATGAGCCTCTCTAGCAAAGAGCATTGGTTTTCTTTTCCACAAGTGAGAAATTAATGTAGAGCCCTTTTGTACAGTGTCACTAACTTGCTCTTAGTGTACTTTATATTTAAGTATGGCTCTTATTAAACAAAATTAAAAGCTTGTAGAGCAGAATAGATCCATAAATGAAACCTGGATGCTTTTGAAGCATGTAATTAAACCTAACCCAACATTAAATTGTGGTGAGGTTATTTTGTTTTTGTTTTTTATCAAAATGAAAGGAATTAAAAATATCTGCAAGTGATTAAAAGGCTATTTCATGATATATTTGGCTATTCAAGTCCTAACAATTTTTAATACTACATATACAATATTATATCTGATATATACAAGTAATTTTAATGGCAAGTTTGAAGACTGCTCCTTTTTTCAATTGTATACAAAAGTCTCAAATATTCCTCTTAGAATGAAATTTACCATACTTTGTAGTTACTCTAAAGGTATTGGGTGTGTGTGTATGTATAATAAATAATAAACCCAATAAATAAAAGTGCATTCCTGGGTGCAACAAGATCTGGATCCATAAAAATTCTGGGTGGGTGAGATTCTTTCACCCGTGTTACTCATGTCAAACTAGATGGTCCATAATGATCACGTCTGGCCTTAAAATCTATGGATCTCACTTTTCTCACCAGCTCAGATGAACAGAGGCAATCCTTTTATTGCTATTGCCCCCGCATGTCCAGAAGTCTTGCTACCAAGACCCTCCACCTCAAAATTGTCAACCTGAATCAAAGCCTTTTACAATTCCTGGTGTGCAGTTGGAGTGTACCTGCTGCTACATCCCTTTCCTTAGATATGGCTTGATCCTGCTGTTGTTCAAATCAGTTGCAATTCAGTAATGCATGATCAAGCCCATGGGGAGCTTCTTGGTATTTGCTCTAGTGCTCGCTATATTCTAAGCACTTTTTAAATCGATAAGACAATAATAATGTGCTCCTGTCTGTGATCAGCCAGTTCCTCTGGCTGGCTATGGGAGGGATGGAGTGTTGGCCACACCCTCCCTCCATTCCCCTCCCTTTGGGGGGGGATGTGCCTCATAGAGCACTAGTCCGTAGAACTATTACTTAGATGAGTGCAAGAACTGCTCTGTGGCCAGTGCCTGAGCAGGAGGCACAAAGTGGGAGGGAAAGTTCTCTGCCCAGTCCAGTTTGCCCACTTGAACAGGGACTGGCTGGAGTCTGACCCAGAATTAGCAACCAGTTCTGATAATTGCATCCTTCCACCCCACCTCCCCTGCAAAAAATAATCCTCTTTGACTGCTGTTAGTGTTACTGTTTTAGACGTCTCTGTCCAAGACGTATAAACTATTGAATAAATAAAGCTGGATTATTCAGTTCTCAAAAGCACACCAAGTCCATAATTCATGCCCACTTTCTACAATGAGCTGCTTACATGGGTAATCATCAACCAAGAGCTTTATTTCAATTAAATCTTTTTGTCCCCTTATTTTCAGTTGAGCTGTAGACAGTAGCCTCTTTTGAGGAACAATAAGATGCCAAGGGGATCTAAGGCAAAAAACATTACATGTAGCAAATAATCTGTTATAAGAAAGAATGGGCATTTGTTCATAAATTACTGAAATATTTTCTTGCTATGGTCGTTGTCATTTTATCAAATAACTTCAGAGAGGAGAGTTGAGTTTTAGATAGCATGTCAACAGATTGAACACTTTATAACCCACCATACTGAGGTGATAGGGTGGAAAATTGTTTTACTTAGTGACAACATCCCTGGCAATAGTCTTCAGTGCAAAATAGACTTCCAGCAAAATACAAGGAAATAAATGACCTCCATTTTGGGTAAATTCTTGAATCCTTTCCAGCATAAGGATATTTCCATTGTTTTTACAGGATGAGTAGAATGCCTGATTCAATAGATGATCCGAAGGATTACACCAACTTAGTTGCTGAGATACAAACTTTGGTGAACGAGTTCTTTTAGGCTTACTGGTGCAAGCTGACAAAATGTTAAGCTTCTAACAAAAATCAAGTCAACCCAATTTATATTTTTAAACGATTGCAGTTATTGACAGGACACCTTTAGGATGTGAAACATCATTAATTATTCTCAGGTCCAAGCATCAAAAGCATAGTTACTTGTTTATTTTATTTTGCTCGGATAACACAAAACTCTATTGCATAACTTCAAACCTTTTGTTGCTTCAGTTTTCATTGAGGTCAGGTGGCTGTAACATGTTTGAAGGAAATTTGTGAGAAATAATGAAGTTCTTTGTTAAAATAGTTACTACATGCGTATCCATTACATGATTTTTCCACTGCATTTTCTAAATACACTATGCTGTATATCCCCTTACAACTGCATCTTTCTTTATCAATACACTATGGAACTCATTATATAGTGCATTTTTTGGTATATGATGCTAATTCAAAATTAGGACTGATCTAGAGACCATTACTTAGAGAAATGCCCCACTGGCTTCAACAAGAGTTTTCCCTGGGTAAGGCAATTAGAAACTTCATTGGGAGTTGGATTGAACCTAGAACTACAAGATTGGGCCATAATGTGTGTGTTTGTGCAATCAATCAGTTATTTCTATTTAAAAAAAATAAAGAGAATTCAGTGCAAATGCAATATACAGTGACAGTATTGTGGGCCCAAAGTAAAAAACACAAACTTAAATTTTCCACTGTAACACAAACTCACCCCCATTGTGTATGTATATTAAGACATAAAACTTAATGCCACATATCAGATACTATCTACGGAATGTACAAGGGACATAATTTATGTTGCTGTGGGAATTATAACGTTGATGTCTCTAACTTCTGTTGCATTTATATTCTCATCTTTAATGTTGCATTCATGCTGTCCATGGCTTTTTGCCGAATTATGTTTATGTGGGTAATCTGTTATTTTAGCTGAGACAGAGATGAGACTGGCGAGTTAGGCTGTTAGGTCAAAACATGTTAAGTAGCACATGTTACTACTTAAAATTCTTGATCTATATTACTGTATTCTTTAAAACTGAAATGTAATATTTCTTAAAGGTGTCAGATGGATACTCCTAAAAATCAAAATAATCTCTGCACAGAAAAGAAGTGGCCCCTGTGTATATAGATATACATATTTTATGCATAAAGTAGTATCTCAGCGAGAACTTGTTTATCAAGCAATATTTTCATGTTTTTCCCTACCTTGTTCCAATGGACTACAGAAGTGCTGTTTTGAGTGACAGGTTAATTTTGTATCTTTCACTACCGAGATCTTGCTTGATTTCTCTTGGGATTTTGTAAAGGTGTTGTACCCCTTGTTACCACTGAAAATGATGCACAGAGTAAAAATGATCATGTCAGTATTGCACATCCTAGCCCAAATGCTGTAGTCCCTGGTCTTCAGTTTTTGGTCTCTGTGCTAATTTGTCTTGTATAGGTATGTGTACACTGTATTGTGAACCTGGGCTTGTGGACTCTGTTTCCAAACTGTCTCTTGAGCATCCACGCTGCATTGTAAAGCGGGGTTTACAGTTGCTGGACCCAGGTGTCACGGCTGTGCTAATATGTCCTCCAGACTCAGTCTTCAACTTGAGTTGCACTCACAATGCAAAAAAAGACAGGGCTTGGACCCAAGTTCTGAGTGCTTGCTGACCCAAGTCAGATTGATTTGTATGTGGCCAGAATGGGGACTTGGGCTCAAACCTGAGTTACTGTGCAGTGTAGATAAACCCTGTATGGCTTAGAACTTTCTTCCACATTTGAGAATGGCTCTAGGGTAAGGAATTCATCCAGCAGTTTCTACTGTTATGACTGTTTTTGTTTGTTTTTTTGTTCGTTTTTTACTTTATTCCCAATGCTTTAAGTTCTAAGTTGCTGACAAGCTCACATTTAGACAAGGTACAATAAATTCAGCTCTGAAATGAATATAAGTAAACATGTAGGGACAAATCCAAGCGGCAGGGAGAAGAAAGGTCTATAGTAGCTGAATCGTTATTCCTTCCAGAGCATCCCCCGTAGAGCTGTCATTTTCCTCCCTCCCCCTCCAACTGCACACTTCTTAGGGGGATAAATGGCGTACTGTAGCCCTTTAGCTTTTCCATATCAATTGACTCATTTTGTAAAAGCAAGAACATTGCCTACATCATGGAGTTGAGTTTAGGATTAATTTAATGTCCATAAAGCTCTTTAACATGGATAATATTGTGTAAATTATAGAGTTATGTTTGTGTCCAAAGAGGGGAGGGAGAGAGCCTCATACTGGTGGTCAGCTATGCACCGAGCACTCAGTTCAGCACATCACATCGGTATGTGCTTAAGTGCTTTACTGAATTGTGTCCATAGAGGCCCACCCACGTGTGTGTGTCGGGGGAGTGTCCTCCTTGCCCATTGATTTCAATGTCTAGCTAGATGATCCCTTTTGAGAGTTACTGCCCTCTCTCCACCTCCAAGATCTTACTGGGTCTGATTGTTGTAAGGAGCTGATCAGAGTGCTCCAGATTTGAGGTGGAGGGTGGAGGAGGAAATGCCCCTGGCAGAGAAGCATTTAATAATCCTGCCATGATACAAAACTTTCTCTCCCCGTCCCTCAAGTCCTGGCTTTGTGGATGTGTGTTCAGCTGTATCCTTCCCCCTAAGAAAGAAACAGCATAACAAATTCTGTTTGACTTTAAATCCTTTTAGGAGATCAAATTACCTACGGTGTGAACTGGTGCATTTGGATACTGATTATATTTTTGGGGAGAAGACAATAATTTTATGTCATGGATGACACATTTACAAGATTTCCATGCCAAGTGGTTCCACTATTAGTAAGGTCCTACTTGATTTGCGACATTGTGGATTCTGCAATATTAGGCTTCCACCACAATTTTGTTTCAAATTTACTTACTTTGCATAGTCCACCATTTTGCATACATGTTGAGGTTTGCAACACTCACTTTTTTACTATTAGGACATTAAATAATCTTGAAGAGTTTGGGGCAGAGCTGTACCCGGGGCAGGGAGAGTGGAATGGAATGGGGTAGAGCCCTGCAGTGGGCATGGTATTGCCACCCTTACTTATACACTGCTGTTGATGGCAGCGCTGCCTTCACAGCTGGCAGCGCAACTCTGAAGGCTGCCCCACTTGCCCCACACTGGTTACAGCCCTGTAGTTGCACCAAATTGTCTGATTAATTTTTTTTTTTTAAATGTCAGGCGTAACGTAAATAAACATTCCAGCAAATTTTTCTTTACAAAATAGGCCTACTGTGGCTTTTCCAAATTACCGCTATTAACAAAGATCCATTATTACTTTTCCATGATTTTCTATATCTTGTCTGCAGCTCAGCAATTATTTAAAGATCATCCCACAATTCAGGAAAGGTCTTAACTATTAGTTATGTTCTGCAAATTAGCCCTTAGTGATGACAGTTGTATAAATTGTTAGATATGAGGATGATTGATTTAGCTTACTGATAGCATAATATAATTAACTTTGTCTAGAAATGTGTTTTAATGCATTTATATTGTGAGATTGTCCTGCTTTCTTGAGTTTTTCATTTAAACTTGTAAGAGAACTTGCATCTCAAAGACCACAACATAAAGAGAAATAATTATCGTTGACCAAACATTTATTAGAATAAATGAAGTGATTTTTGGTCTAGTAATGTACTATCCTAGTCTGTCCATAAAATGGCCTCTGTTAGAAAAGAGTGTATAGAAGATTGTGGATGGGTCTTACTCCCATCACCCGATAGACAAGGGGCGAAGTGCCAATTAGTGCACCTAAGATTGACTGCCCCCTGGCCTGAGGGAAGTGTAGCTAGGTAAAGATCATTAGGCACCCGAGCCCGATAAAGAAGTGGAGGGGACTAAGTAGGTGAGAGACTGCAGAGGAGACAGGACTCACAGACAGCGGCTCAGCCCAAGGACGTGAAGCATAGGAGACAGGACTCACAGACAGCAGGTCAGCCCAAGGAGGTGAAACAGTGGGTTAGTTCAACAGAGAAAGGAGAAGCTGGGATGATCTAGGGGAAAAGCCAGAGGTCTGAGATCCAAAGGGAGGGTGTGGAAAGCACAAGCTACAGGAAAGCAGGACAAGGTGGCTTGGTAGTAGGAAGCAGCCCAGGGAAATAGAGACCCATCTGAAGACGCAGGCCTTCCTGCTTAATACAAGGACTCTGGGCTAAAACCCAGAGTAGAGGGAGCACCTGGGTTTCCCTAACTCCATGAGGACATGGAAGCCAAACAGAAGGAATACTGAGCCCTGGGTGAGGCTGAAGACTGACCACAAAGGATGGGCCAAGGCATAGCCCAAAAGGGGGGTCCAAAGGCTCTTTTTTGTGTTGTGACATTTTGTGAATTTTTAGGTTAGAGCTTTTTATTCCTCCGAAAAAGGTCTGAACTTGGTCAGAGGACTGCGGCATGGGAGACCTGGTAGGAGTCAGATGACCTATTGAAGATGCTGGACACAAGGTCTCCTTGCAGCATTGCACAAAGGGATGCTCTGGATGGTGAATGCACTGAAATTGAAAGTCCCAGTAACTATGGTAATATAACAGCAAATTTTACCCCCTCACACAACAAAAATAATTTATCAAGGCTCTTTGAAACAATGCATTCTGTATACAAATAAAAGAAGTTACAACACCTGGCTTGAACACAACAAACATCTGCTTGTAATTTTCTGTGGGATGGTGGGACTTTGTAGAATTGTATCCGTATCCTGTTGTTGAAAATACAACCTTGTTAAGCTTTAACAAAATAATTGAATAGATGATATGCTAAATCCCATATGTTATTTAATTGGTTGCACTTTTTCCTGTAGGCCACATTGTAACAAACTGGAGCTATAATTTAATTGTCCTTGAGACAGTGTGAAGTGTCTTCTAAATAACCTGATACTATTTAAAAAATGTTCAGCTTCCACGCTATAGAAGAAGCATTTGGAGGGAAGGAAGGAACCCAACAAGATTCTTGACACGTTACTAATTCAAATGACTATAGGACATCAACCATATAAAGGCTTGATTTGATCACATTTATACTGATTTTACAGCCATGAAATTTCATTCACTTTTAAAAAAAGTTAGTCCTGATTTATCCTTTGTAAATGAGAGCAGAATCAGATGCAGGCTGTGTCCCATCATGGTACCAGCTTCTGGACTTTGGCAGAAAGTCTAGGATCTATCCATGATTAGACACATTTTTGTTGGTATTATCAGCACTCTACCAAAGGACTACAGTATTCTACAGTCATTGACCAAAACTCGGCAATGTTAGTATTATAAGATGTAAAGCCAGATTTTGCTGCCTTTTCACTCCATAATATCTTAATTCACAAATTACCATTGAAGTTGTTGGGGCTACTTAAGAAGGTACTACTTACCATAAGAGTGGTAGAATTTGCCCCATATGTAAGGGGACTGTTGTCCCCTTATTAAAACTCAGTGGGGATGTTTTGGTTGGCTAGCCTCCCATACAAAAAGAAAAGGGAAAAGTTGATGGGTTGATGGGAAATCAGGACCCTGAGACTGACAGTCCCCAGGAACAATGGGGAGAGGCCAATGTTCCAGCTCAGCCTGATTGACAGGGCAGGCAAGCTAATCAGGGAATTAGGAGGCCGGGGCTGGGGGAGGGGAGGGTAGTCCCGTCCTCTGTGTGAGCCAGAATTGCCTGGCTCAGACAGAGTGGTGCAGAGCTAAGGAGAAGGCAGGGGCCCAAGCAGAGATGGGGAGCAGAGCTGTGCCAGATCCAGAGGGGCCAGACAAGCAGCCATGAAGCAGGTCAGAGCTGGGAGCAGAGTTACAGAAGCAGCCTGCAGAGCAGACCTGTCCTGGGAGCAGAGCTGTAGCAACCAGAGCCAGAGAGGCCAGAGAAGCAGCCCAGGGAGCTGAAGGCAGAGCAGCAGCAGCAGCCGTGCTGAGGCAGAGTGGAGCTGGAGCTGGAGCTGGGGCTGGAGCCGTCCGGAGCCGGGTGCGGTGAGCAGCTGGGGAGAGTGAGGGGGACCCTGGGCAGTGAGCCCAGTGCAGGGAGACACCTCAGCCAAGAGGCCTTTCAGGCCAGACTTGGAGGGGGATCGTAACCCTGTCAGGGCGGGGGCGACGCTGGGAAGAAGGGTCCTGCCACCTAGAGCCTGAGAGCGTGTGGCCACAGCCAGAGCAAGTGTCCAACCTGCAACGTCTCTGCAGCACAGCCTAGGGTTACCATATCCAGCAAATATGATTGCTCTCTTTAAATATATCAGAGGGATAAATACAAGGGAGGGAGAGGAATTATTCCAGCTTAGTACTAATGTGGACACGAGAACGAATGGATATAAACTGGCCGTGGGGAAGTTTAGGCTTGAAATTAGATGAAGGTTTCTGACCGTCAGAGGGGTGAAATATTGGAACAGCCTTCCGAGGGGAACGGTGGGGGCGAAGGACCTGTCTGGTTTTAAGATTAAGTTAGATAAGTTTATGGAGGGAATGGTTTAATGGAAAAACATGATTTTAGCCAAGGAATACCGAGCCATGGCAGGTAAATAGTATAATGGCTAACAAGGGTCAGACTGGAGACTCTTGCCTACATGCTCGGGGTTTTACTGATCGCCATATTTGGGGTCGGGAAGGAATTTTCCTCCAGGGTAGATTGGCAGAGGCCCTGGAGGTTTTTCGCCTTCCTCCGCAGCATGGGGCCGGGATCGCTAGCAGAAGGGTTCTCTGCCAATTGAAGTCACTAAGCCACAGGATTTGGGGACTTCAACAGCAGAGTCAAGGGAAGGGGTAGGGACGGCTTTGTGGCCTGCAGCATGCAGGGGGTCAGACCAGATGATCATAATGGTCCCTTCTGACCTTAAAGTCTATGAGTCTATGAG